>NC_053025.1:199827172-199858139 GCF_003073215.2 Triticum urartu | reverse complement strand
CCGAATGGCATGGTGACATAACAGAAGCATCCGAATGGAGTGATGAAAGCTGTTTTTATCTCATCGGGTCCATACAGTCGGATCTGATGGTACCCGGAATAGGCGTCCAAAAAAGACAAACGCTCACACCCCGCAGTCGAGTCGACGATTTGGTCGATGCGGGGGAGAGGAAAATGATCTTTCGGGCAGGCCCGATTGATATGCTTGAAGTCAATGCACATGCGAAGTGAATCGTCCTTCTTGGGGACCATGACAACATTGCGAGCCACTCGGAGTGGTAAATTCTCATGAACTCAGCTGCCAGGAGCCGAGCCACTTCCTCACCAATTGCTTTTCTCTTCTGGACGGCGGACCGTCGGAGATGTTCCTTGACTGGTTTTACTTTGGGTCGACTCGCAAACGATGCTCAGCCAGTCCCCTGGGTACACCCGGCATGTCAGAAGGTTTCCATGCAAAGATGTCCCAGTTCTCACGGAGGAACTGGATGAGCGCTTCTTCCTATTTGCTATCGAGTGTTGTTGAGAATATGAGTCGGAGCAGCATTGGGATCGGTCGGGTGAATATGAACTGACTTGTTTCACCGGATGACTGAAATGCAGAATCGTGGCAGGCTTCTTGGCTCGCAGCAAATCACTCGGATCTGCATTCTTCTGATATCTTGCAGTTCTACTACTGCCATCTGTGCATCGGCAATTTTGAGCCCTTTTGGAAGCACTCTTCCGCCTTCTGCCGATTGCCAGTGACAGTGATTACTCCTCTAGGACCAGGCATCTTCAATTTGAGATACACGTAACATGGTCGAGCCATAAAACGTGCATAAGCGGGCCTACCCAGAATAGCATGGTAAGCACTCTTGAAATCCACTACCTCAAATGTCAACTTTTCCTTGCGGTAATTCTTGGAATCACCGAAAACCACATCAAGGGCGATCTGGCCGAGTGACTGAGCCTTCTTGCCAGGTATAACGCCATGGAAACTCATGTTGCTTTCACTAAGCTTGGACATCGGAATGCCCATTCCCTTCAAGGTTTCAGCATAAAGGATATTCAGGCCACTGCCACCATCCATCAGCACTTTAGTCAGTCGAGTGCCTTCGACTACTGGGTCGACCACCAGTGCTTGCCTCCCAGGGGTGGCTATATGCGCTGGGTGGTCCGACTGGTCGAATGTGATGGCAGTCTGGGACCACTTCAATAACTGGGTGTTGCCGGAGCAACCATGTTCACTCTGTTAATAACTTTCAATCGACTTTTGCTTTCAACATCAGCAAAAATCATCAGCGTGGAATTGACATTGGGAAAACCATCATCATCTTCTTCCCTATCTCACCTTCCGACTCCTTTTCCTTCTCCTTGGGTTTCTCTCGGAACTGCTGGATCAGGAGACGACACTGTCGAGTGGTGTGTTTAGGGTAAATGATTCCCCTCTTCATCTTTTTTGGTATGAATATGGCATGGTAAATCCAACACATCATTCCCATCTTTATCTTAACTTTTTTGGGAGTCCAGGGCCCTTTGGGCTTCCTTTGAACTTTCCTTGGGCAACAACTAAAGCTTCACCAGGAGCAGCTGGTTCAGCCTTTCGCTTCTGTTTCCGACTGGAATTCCCTCCTCCGGTTTCTTGGGCGACTGTTTTGTGCTTGCCACTCCGGAGTCGGTCTTCCTCTTCACCATTGGCATACTTGGTGGCAATCTCCATCATTCGACTCAGGGACATATCTCCTGTCCGACCGAACTTCAGGTTAACCATACTCTGATACTTAACACCTTCCTTGAAGGCACAAACCTTGGTGATCGACACATTCTCCACTGTGTGGTGCAATGTGATCCATCTCTGGATATAATCTCTCAAGGTTTCATTCGGCTTCTGCAACACACTGCAATTCTGTCAACCCGCCGGCCTTTTGCATGACCTTCAAAGGTCTAACAAACACTCGGAGCAAGTTCCTCCCAACTATATATGCTGCCAGAGCCAACTGATTCAACCACGCTCTGGCTGAGCCCTCCAACATCAAAGGAAGGTGCTTCATAGCCACATCATCATTGCCGCCACCAATCTGCACAGCCACTCGGTAGTCCTCAAGCCAAGTGTCTGGCTTGGACTCGCCGGTGAACTTGCTGACTCCAGTCGCCAACCTGAAGTTGGGAGGAATCACTGCTGCTCTGATGGCTCTGCTGAAACACTCGGGTCCTGAAACGTGCACCCTGCTTCCAGTCGGATGATCTCTATCGTGGCTCTCTGTGAGCCCTGTTCCTATCAACCAGACCTTGAACGAGGATAGATCTTGCATCAAAGCCTGGCTCTCTGGGGTCGACGAATTCTTCGTTCGCCGTGGGGGCGCCTGTCATCTTGCCGCCGAGGCACGTATGACCCACTCCTCGGAGGAGGCGTGGGCACTCGACGACGGTCATCGTGGTCGAGTCGATGATCATACTGCTCACGGTTCCTGTACTGATCTTGCGGTGCCCACGTCCCTCACGCCGCGGAGGCGATCTTGGGCTGTGAGCAGATTGGACAGTATCCACCACAGATCTGCTATGAATCCTATTCCGCGACTGAGATACTGCTGTATTCTGCTCTCCTGCTGCCCGGAGTAAAGCCGAGATCTGCATCAAACCTCAGCCAGCTTCTGACTAGGAAGGTTGAATTGACTCTGCTATTCGAGCTGCAGCTGTGAGATTCTGGATCGGAGTTCGGTATACCTGAGTCGGAGGCGGAAAAAGTTGTCGTCGACTGGACTCAGGAATCCGCTGCCGAGCACGCTCGTCGAGTGCGCGCTGGAGGTTCTCCAGTCGAGTGCGCTCAGCCAAGTTGGCCAGGCGCGCCTCCTCCAAGGCCTGGGCCTCGGGGGTTTCTCCAACGATAGGAGTGTGAAGTGCATCCATATTACGGCGGCGAAGATCTTCCCTCCGCTGAAGAGAGGGGTTCGGGGCGGTACTCCTCGTGGACGTGATGGGTCGCCGACGCCATCGCCACCGTCTTCACGGGGAAGCCAGGAGGACTGCGTCCATTGACCATCAAGACTTCCACGCGGGGTCGCTGCTGTCGCACTCGGATGCAGTCTCGACGGAGCCAGTCGACAGATCGAACATGTCGTAGAGAGTTTCATCGGGCTCGATCGCCGCGATTTGTGGGGTGGCCGATTGGCGGGCCACCGCATGTCTCACCCACCGCTGAAGCCGCGACCGACTGAATCGCTGACGCCAGCGAACAACGGGAAGCGAGGATGCCGTAGGAGCCGACTGATACTGAGTCGACGGTGTCGAAGAAGGACGCCGGACGCATGCGCGGAAGTGCGTCGCCCCGCGGACGGGGAGCGCCTCGACGTCGAGTGGAGCCTCGTGGAGCCAAGCGGAGTCGTCGGCGATGAAGACGAGCGCGAGACGGATCTCGCGGCCTTCAGCCAATCCTCCGCCGGAAACCATGATGACGGGAATCGGAAGAATCGCAACTTCTCCAACAAACTGCTAAGACACCTGCCCCACGGTGGGCGCCAACTGTCGTGATCTAAGACTGACAGTAGAATGGGGGGTAGGTATGAGGAGGCAAGATCCTAGCTATGGGCGAGTTTGTACACACGAGTTTTACGAGTTCAGGCCCTTCGGAGGAAGTACAGCCCTACGTCTCGGTGCCCGGAGCGGTCGACTGGATTATGTAGTGTGTGTTTACAGGGGGTGCGAACCCTTGTGCCAGTGGAGGGGTGGCTTATATAGAGTGCGCCAGGACCCCAGCCAGCCCACGTTACAAGGGTAATGTACATAAAGAAGGCGTTACAGGTAAAAATTAAAGTGATATAATTAAGTGAGTAAACGCCGATCCGTTGTGTGTAGAGTACTTTAGATCTTCTGTTGGTCATGATTCGTGCACGGCCGACGACATATGATCTCAAGATGCAATGTCTTGTCGAGTGATGATGTACCCTTTGAAGCTTGGCTCCTAGGGTGAGTCCTTGGACGCTAGGTCAAGTCTCTAATAACTAACTTATACTTTTCCTTATGTGGTGTCATCACCTACCATAAGATTAGCATATGATTCTTATTCTTTTTTTATTTCCTTTCTTTTTATTGCAACATGAAAGTAAAGAAAGCAAAACTCAAACTAAACTTTATTATATATCTGCACACGATTACAAGGATAGATCACTAAGCAAACTCTCGAAAAGAAAGGATCGAACTAAACTTTTATTCATCTAAAGCAAAAGATCGAACTAAAATAAGTAAAGGCAAAAGATAGTGGGATGATACGATACCGGGGCACCTCCCCCAAGCTTGGCGGAAGCCAAGGGGAGTGCCCATACCCGATACTCAATTTCTTTTGGTGATGAAGAAAGGTGGTGGTGATGAAGAAGAGATCTTGTCCTCGGGTTTCCATGGCAGAGGTCCACCATCATAAAGAAGAGTGAGTCTCACGGGTCCTGCAACCGGCAGCCAAACTCATACCTTTAAACCTCGCCTCATATTCAAAGACTTGGTTTTGGAGATCGTAAGATCTGGCTTTGGAGGAAGTTGATTTGCTCGTTGAGGGTGAAGACGATGTCCTTCATGGGCTTGCCATCCACCTTGAGATCACGGGAAAGGTCCGTGATCATGAGGTGATTGGCATTGATCCATGCTCCACCATCCCCTTGCACCGAAAGACCTCCTGCTCCATAGCTTCAAGCCTGGCCTCCATGGTTCCCGTCCCCTTGGGACCTGGCACATCACGGAGGTGAAGCACCCCCTCATGCATCGGATGACCGAGGGTGCTGCACCACCCCGCAAATATGGGTTGATGAACGTTCTTAGAAGAACTTGTCCTTAGAGGAGCTTGAAGAGTCCATGGTAGATGGGATCTGACAGAAAACAGCAAGGAAGAAAACAGAAGATTTCTCCGCATGATACGTGGTCAATAGGTTCGGTATATAGAAGATTTTATCTTGGGAGACAAGCAAACGGAAAAAACAAGTCGAAACGCTCCCTCAGTGGGCACAACCCCCGGGCCACGCGCCATGCAAGCCAAGCGCGCCGGTGTTTGTGCACCAGACGCTCCTGGAAGTTCTATTCCAACTATAAATATTCCAAACGACGAAAAATATGCGATTTTGGAGTCCATCTTACTTACCATATGCACATACCTCCTATTCATCGATCTAGAGGTCTAGAAAGACTCCTTTTATTAGTTCTCCGAGGTTCCAAAGTTTGGATAATGTACTTTCACATAATGGCCGCATACCTGAGAATAATTTTATCGTACGCGTAACAACCTTCGTTAACCTTCGGCATATTATTGAAGCTCCGAAACAGATAAACCCCTCCATAACAATAGGGCCTCCCAGTTGGCAGAGATTTTCCTACAAAGAACTAAAATAGAGTGTACAAAAGAACAGATCTCCTACTTAACTCATCGTTTTGAATTCTTTATAATGCATCTTTTAACTTTCTTTAAACCAACTTTAAGCATTTCACACTGGGTCTCCATCATCAATGAGCTATACAAAAACTCTTCCCGCAAGTTGAAATCAACTTGGTCTTGATTGCCCAAATATGCTTTATGTTCTAACTCAAGAGGCAGATAACAAGCTTTTCCATAAACCATTTTATAAGGAGACATACCCTAGATTTTTATATATTCTATAAGCCAAAGTGCATCATCTAATTTCTTAGACCAATTCTTTCCAAGACCTATTGACAGTCTTTTGCAAAATTAATTTTCTCTATGAGTTCAACTTGACCACTAGACTGAGGATAAGGTGCAATTCTATGGTTGACATCATACTTAGCAAGCATTTACGGAAAGCACCATGAATAAAGTGTGAACCACCATCAGTCATTAAATATCTAGGGACTCCAAACCTTGGGAAAATAACTTCTTTAAGCATTTTAATAGAGTGTTGTGATCAGCACTACTGGTTGGAATAGCTTCTACCCACTTAGTAACATAATCAACAGCAACCAAAATATGTGTATACCCATTAGAGGAAGGAAAAGGTCCCATGTAATCAAATCCCCAAACATCAAATGGTTCAACAACAAGTGAATAATTCATAGGCATTTCTTGAGCGCTTACCGATATTACCTATTCTTTGACATTCATCACAAGATAAGACGAACTTACGGGCATCCTTGAAGAGAGTAGGCCAATAAAATCCAGATTGCAATACCTTGTGAGCAGTTCTATCTCCAGCATGATGCCCTCCATAAGCTTCAGAGTGACATTTCCTAGGATTCTCCTGTTCATGCTCAGTACAACGTCTAATAACACCATCTACTCCTTCTTTATAAAGATGTGGGTCATCCCAAAAGTAATGTCTTAAATCATAGAAGAACTTTTTCTTTTGTTGGTATGTGAAACTAGGTGGTATAAATTTAGCAACAATGTAATTAGCATAATCAGCATACCATGGAGCAGGTAGAAGCATTTATGCACTAATTGTTCATCAGGAAAGCTATCATCAATAGGTAGTGGGTCATCAAGCACATTCAAGCCTAGACAAGTTATCAGCTACGGGGTTCTCAGCTCCTTTTCTAAGTGATATGTAAATCAAATTCTTGTAGCAAGAGAACCCATCGAATAAGTCTAGGTTTAGCATCTTTCTTTTCCATAAGATATTTAATAGCAGCATGATCGTGTGAACAATTACTTTTGAATCAACAATGTAAGATCTAAATTTATCACAAGCAAACACCACTGCTAAGAATTCTTTTTCAGTAGTAGCATAATTGTTGAGCACTGTCTAGAGTTTTACTAGCATAATGAATTATTCTTATCAACTCTTTGTCCTAGAACAACACCAACACATAATCACTAGCATCACACATAATTTCAAAAGGCAAGTTCCAATCAGGTGGTTGAACAATAGGTGCAGAAATTAAGGCTTTCTTGAGTGTTTCAAAGGCTTCTACACAATCATCATAAAAACAAATGGAACATCCTTTTGTAAAAGATTTGTAAGAGGCCTAGAAATTTTAGAGAAGTCTTAAATCTCCTATAGAAACAGCATGACCAAGAAACTAAGAATACCTTTGATATCTTAGGACATGGCATTTTCTCAATTGCATCAACCTTAGCTTTGTCCACCTCAATACCTCTTCAGAAATTTTATGGCCCAAACAATACCTTCATTAACCATAAAGTGGCACTCCCAATTCAAGACAAGATTTGTTTGCTCGCATCTCTGCAAAACTCGATCAAGATTGCTTAAACAATCATCAAAAGACTTCCCATAAAACAGAGTCATCCATGAAAACCTCAACAATCTTTTCACAAAAGTCAAAGAATATAGCAGTCATACATCTTTGAAAGGTACAGGTGCATTACATAAACCAAAAGGCATACGTCTATAAGCATAAGTTCCAAAGGGACAAGTAAAAGTGGTCTTTTCTTGATCAGGTTGAGAAACAGGTATTTGTGAAAAAACAGAATATCCATCAAGGAAGCAAAAGTGTGTGCTTAGATAATCTTTCAAGCATTTGATCAATAAAAGGCAGAGGTAATGATCTTTTCTAGTTGCTTTGTTTAATTTTCTAAAATCAATTACCATTCTATACCTGTAACAATTCTTTGTGGAATAAGTTCATTCTTATCATTAGGAACAACAGTTATACCCCATGTCGGCTTATATCCCTTCGGGCACGACTAGAGGCATACCGCATGGTAGGCATGTCGCAAGGGGTAATCTTTACACATCCCATGTACTGAATAAGAAAGGGATAAAGAGTTGGCTTACAATCGCCACTTCACACAATACATAATATAGTCATACATCATCCAGAATACAATCAAGGTCCGACTACGGAACCAAAATAAAAAAGACAACCCCAAATGCTAGATCCCCGGATCGTCCCAACTGGGCTCCTCTACTGATCATCCGAAAAAGAAACATAGTAACGGCCCGAATCCTCGTCGAACTCCCACTTGAGTTCGGTAGCGCTCCCTGCACTGGCATCATCGGCACCTGCATCTGTTTGGAAGTATCTGTGAGTCACCAGGACTCAGCAATCTCACACCCTCACGATCAAGACTATTTAAGCTTAAGGGTAGGAAAGGGTAGTGAGGTGGAGCTGCAGCAAAGCACTAAGCATAGATGGTGGCTAACTTACGCAAAAGAGAGCGAGAAGAGAAGCAAAGCACGATCGAGCTAATAGTGATCAAGAAGTGATCCTGAAGCTACTTACTATTCAAACATAATGGAACAAGTATATTTTACACACGCTCAAATAAGAGATAATAATGATATCCCAACAATATATGCCGCCTCGATTGGCATTTACTACTTTTATCACTTTTTCTGTCCTTCATTGACCGTGAGAGCTTGTGCTATGGGCGACCTTGGCAGCGGTGAACTGCCCGCCCGCGGTTATGGGCAGATGGGAATTTGTTAATATCCGGTTGTAGAAAACTTGACACTTAACTTAATTAAAATGAATCAACCGCGTGTGTAGCCGTGATGGTCTCTTTTCGGCGGAGTCCGGGAAGAGAACACGGTCTCATGTTATGCTTGAACGTAAGTAGCTTCAGGATCACTTCTTGATCACATTAGCTTCTCGACCGTGCTTTGCTTCTCTTCTCGCTCTCTTTTGCGTAAGTTAGCCACCATATATGCTAGTGCTTGCTGCAGCTCCACCTCACTACCCTTTCCTACCTTAAGCTTAAATAGTCTTGATCTGAGGGTGTGAGATTGCTGAGTCCCCGTGACTCACAGATACTTCCAAACAGATGCAGGTGCCGATGATGCCAGTGCAGGGGACGCTACCGAACTCAAGTGGGAGTTCGACGAGGATTCGGCCGTTACTATGTTCTTTTCCGGATGATCAGTAGAGGAGCCCAGTTGGGGCGATCGGGGATCTAGCATTTGGGGTTGTTAAAGCTACTTACGTTCAAGCATAACACAGAGACCGTGTTCTTCCCGGACTCCGCCAAAAGACCATCACGGCTACACACGCGTTGATTCATTTTAATTAAGTTAAGTGTCAAGTTCTCTACAACCGGCATTAACAAATTCCCATCTGCCCATAACGCGGGCACGGCTTTCGAAAGTAAAACCCTGCAGGGGTGTCCCAACTTAGCCCATCACAAGCTCTCACGGTCAACGAAGGATATTCCTTCCAGGAAGACCCGATCAGACTCGGAATCCCGGTTACAAGACATTTCGACAATGGTAAAACAAGACCAGCAAAGCCTCCCGAATGTGCCGACAAATCCCGATAGGAGCTGCACATATCTCGTTCTCAGGGCACACCGGATGAACGCTACATACAACTAAAACCAACCCTCAAGTTTCCCCGAGGTGGCGCTGCAAGTGGCTCCATTTTGGACCAACACTCAGAAGAGAACTGGCCCGGGGGTTTAAAATAAAGATGACCCTTGAGTCCGCGGAACCCAAAGGAAGAAGGCTTAGGTGGCAAATGGTAAAACCAAGGTTGGGCCTTGCTGGAGGAGTTTTATTCAAAGCGAACTATCAAGGGGTTTCCATAACACCCAACCGCGTAAGGAATGCAAAATCAAGGAATATAACACCGGTATGACGGAAACTAGGGCGGCAAGAGTGGAACAAAACACCAGGCATAAGGCCGAGCCTTCCACCCTTTACCAAGTATATAGATGCATTAAAGTAAATAAGAGATAATAATGATATCCCAACAATATCCATGTTCCAACATGGAACAAACTTCATCTTCACCTGCAACTAGCAACGCTATAAGAGGGGCTGAGCAAAGCGGTAACATAGCCAAACAATGGTTTGCTAGGAAAGGTGGGTTAGAGGCTTGACATGGCAATATAGGAGGCATGTTATAGCAAGTGGTAGGCGACGCGGCATAGCAATAGAGCGAACAACTAGCAAGCAAAGATAGAAGTGATTTCGAGGGTATGGTCATCTTGCCTGCAAAGTTCTCAGAGTTGTCGAAAGCTTGATCCTCGTTAGCGTACTCAACAGGTTCCTCGATCACGTACTCGTCTCCCGGCTCTACCCAAAGCAAGAACACAAGCAAAGGACCAACAATCAATCACGGTGCAATGCACAAGCAACATGATGCAAAACATGGCATGACATGCGAGATGTGATATGCAATGCCTATGTGTGCTCCGGAAGGAAAAGATTGATCAAGGCATCAACTTGGCAAACCAAGTGTGCCGCTGGAAAGATGAGATGATCTCGGTCGAAATCGATATAAAAATCACCGGAAACGAAGGCACGGTTTGCAAATGGCAAGCAAAACAAGAATGGCACAATTCTGCGATTAACAGCATGATGTCATCTAGAATGCAACAAGAAACTAAGCTACTGCACTCCAACATATCAACAAGGCATATGGAAGTGATGTACTCAAGATCCTTAAAAAACATGAACACTGAGCTACGGCTAAATCACACAAGAGCAGGTTCAAACAAGCATGGCAAAAGTGCAAAAGATATCAGCTTCACAGACTTAGTGAAAATACTAACATGCCAGAAATAACATCGGAAAGCCATGTTTAGAGCAAGCAAACAACATGCTACAGGAACATATCATAGCAAACAAAGGCATGGAATGAAACTACTAAATTCATAGAACAAATGTCCCTTACTGATCATGAGCCCAAAAGGCACAGAAGATATGATGGCACCCATGTAAACATAGCAAGTTTCATTAACAGTTTCAGACTTAAAACAGAGCATGCCATAAATAGAATTATGAAGGCATCTTTGCGAGCTCAAATCACTCACCAAAAGGCATTGCATAACAAGATAAGAATACCTACAGCAATATGACATGTTCATGAAGCTAACCATGGCAAGAGAAAGTTCATAGCATGCATGGATCACTAGAAACAACCATGGCAAAATTGATTAACATGTAAACAATCTGCTAGGAACATTTTATAGCAAAAGTACAGCAAGATTAAGACATGCTAGGTCACTCCATAAATGCAAACAGGGGCATGGATGGATATAGCGTAACCATATGTACAAAACACCCTTACTGAAGATACTCAAAACAAGCATGGATCTCACTATAGCATCATGTTTACATGGCATAAAAATAACAGCAGGCACAAGACTTAGCAAAATACTAAGTCCCTGAAATCAGCAATATCACGAAGGCTACTTTGCATGCTTGTGCTAGTCACCACATTGATCACAAAAATACATGGCAAGCACCCCTGTAAATATGGCATGGCATAGACCAAAACACATGTAGAGCTCATGCCCATATGATGCACACAACAAATGTGACAAAAATGACAAATCACCCTAAACTGATAAGTAACAGGAACAAACAATTTATAGCACTCTTGCATCAATGATTTGGGAATCAAGATGGACTCAAACAAGCATGTCATAATGGAATGAAATGAAGAGCATCTCCCAATGAACATTTTGATATATCATCTGCATGAAACGGAGCTACGGTCATGGAGTTATGATGCGTTGAACAGAGCCATATAATATGTGCAGGGAAAAAGACTTAGGGAAAATTAGACCTCCAGATCTAGGGTTGACCTGGCACGCGGATCGAGGCGGTGGCGGATCTCGCCAGAGAACATCGGGGATGGCGGCCGGAGTGGTCGGAGGAGAGCGGGGCGGCGCGGATCGGGACGAAGCTCGCCGGATCCGGGCGTGAGACAACGGAACGCAGGCCGCGGCGGGGCGGCGCTGCGGATGGGCGGCGGCGCGAGGTCAGTGCCGACCGCGAAAGGTGGTGCAGTGGCGCTCGGCGAGAGGGCGGCGGACGCGGCGGTCGAGCAGGAAGAGGCGGAGACGCGCGCGGCGCTGGCCGCGTTTCGCCCGGGCGACGCGTTGAGTGGCGCGGAATGCCACGTGTCGCCCCGATTCAACGGGGCGTAGACACGTTCCGTCGGTGGGGGTGAAGGTCAGCGGCGCGAGTTTTTTTCGGGTTTCAACCGAGAATTTGGAGGGCGAGATGGCAATTTTAATAGGTACAGCGGAGTTGGAGTGTCCAAATGAGTGTAGTTTTCGCCCACATGATCGTGATCTGATGATGGAGGACATGGGAATGGGTTTGGAAGGGTTATTGGGCCGTTTTGGAGGGGTGTTGGGCTGCAACACACACAAGGCCTTTGCGGTTCCCCGGTTAACCATTGGAGTATCAAACGGACTACAAATGGCACGAAATTTGACAGGCGGTCTACCGGTGGTATACCAAGGCCACTTGGCAAATCTCGGTCCATTCCAAGAACGTTTAACATCCGCTCATGAAAAGAGACAAGAAGGGGACACCGGTGCACGTAGGAGTGTCGGATTGCAAAACGGACAACGGGGAAAATGCTCAGATGCATGAGACAAACACGAATGCAAATGCGATGCATGTGATGACATGATATGAAATGCATGACATGAACAAAAAGCAAAACAAAGACAAAAACCCAACCATGAAGGGAAATCTCATAACTTAAAGCCGAAAATGGCAGAGTCGGAGTTACAAATATGGCAAGTTACATCCGGGGTGTTACAACAGTAATACCTCCTTTCTTAGGGACACATGAACAGGACTTACCCATCTACTATCAGCTATAGGATAGATTATACCTGCGTCCAGAAGTTTTAATATTTCTGGTCTTACCACTTCTTTCATCTATGGATTTAACCGTGTTGGTGATCAACAACAGGTTTAGCATCAGGTTCCTGATTAATTTTGTGCTGACATAGAGTGGGATAATGCCCTTTAAATCATCAAGAGTATATCCAATACATCTCGGTGCTTCTTCAGAACTTCAATAATCTTTCTTCTTCATGTTCTGAAAGGTTAGCAATAATAATAACAGGATATATCTTCTTTTCATCAAGATAAGCATATTTCAAAGTGTCTGCAATTGTTTTAATTCAAACACAGGATCACCTTTAGGTGGAGGAGGACCTCCTAGAGTTTCAATAGGCAAATTGTGTTTAAGCAGAGGACGTTGTTCAAAGAAAATCTTATCAATTTCATTTATTTCATGCATATGTAAGATCATTTTCATGGTCTAGCAAATATTGTTCTAGTGGATCAATAGGAGGCACACAATAGAAGCAAGACCAATTATTTCATCCTTACTAGGCAATTATTTTTCATGAAGCTTTCTAGTAAACTTGGAAAAATTAAAATCATGAGACTCATCACCAAAACTAACACCGATAGTTTGTTCTCACAATCTATCTTAGCATTAACGGTGTTCAAGAAAGGTCTACCAAAGATAATGGGACAAAAGTCATCTTGTGGGGAACCAAGAACAAGAAAATCATTAGGGTATTTTATTTTCCACACAATACTTCAACATCTCTAACAATCCACAATTGGTGATATAGTGTCTCTATTAGCAAGTTTAATAGTAACATCTATGTCTTCTTTCTCTGCGGGTGCTATGTCATTCATAATTTCATGATATAAGGATAAGGAATAGCACTCACGCTAGCACCTATGTCACATAAACCATGAATAACGGTGATCTCCTATTTTAAATGAGACGACTGGTATGCCAACAACAGGTCTATGTTTATCTTTTTTATCAGGTTTGGCAATTCTAGCAGCTTCTTCACAGAAGTAAATAACATGCCCATCTACATTTTCTTCCAAGAGATCCTTAACCATAGCAACACTAGGTTCTAATTTAATTTGTTCATTAGGTTTAGTTGTTCTAATATAACTTTTGTTGACCACAGTTGAAACTTTAGCATGTTCCTTTATCCTAACAGGGAAAGGTGGTTTCTCAATATAAGCAGTAGGAACAACTGGATCAACATTATAAAGTATAATTTCTTCTTTAGCTAGTATCGGTTCTTTAATTTCTTCTTTAATAGGTGGGTGATATTTAAACCACTTCTCTTTAGGTAGATCAACATGAGTAGCAAATGATTCACAAAAGGAGGCTACTATCTCAGAGTCAAGTCCATATTTAGTGCTAAACTTTTGAAAAGCATTGGTATTCATAAAAGATTTAACACAATCATACTTAAGCTTAATACCCGAATCTTTACCTTCGTCAAGTTCCCAATCTTCATAATTGCGTTTAATTCTTTCCAAAAGATCCCACTGGAATTCAATAGTCTTCTTAATAAAATAACCAGCACAAGAAGTATCAAGCATGGATCGATCATTATGAGAAAGCCGAGCATAAAAATTCTGGATAATAATTTCTCTTGAGAGCTCATGATTGGGGCATGGATATAACATTGACTTAAGCCTCCCCCAATCTAGAGCAATACTTTCTCCTTCACAAGGCCAAAAATTATATATGTAGCCCCGATCACGATGAACTAGATGCATGGGATAATTTTTTGGTGGAACTCCAATTTCAATTGATTCCAATTCCAGGATCCAATATCATCGCATAGCCTATACCATGCCAATGTTTTCCCTTAAAAGATAAAGGGAAAATGTTCTTCTTTACTTCTTCTCCGAGTGAACCTGCAAGCTTAAACAATCCACAAATTTGTTCCACATATATCAAGTGCATATCAGGATGTTCGGTTCCATCTCCCGCATAAGGATTACCTACAGTTGTTCTATCATACTTAAAGGAATTTCATATTCAATATTTTCAGTAGGTGCAGTAGGTTGAGGGGTAGCTAATTGTGGTTCCGGTCGAGGTGAAGATACCCCGAACAAACCCCTCAAATGATTGTTTTCCATAGTAACAAGTGACAGTAAATTTCAGCACACTATATAAATGTTTCCTTACCAAAGGCGCTTCACTCCTTGGCAACGGCGCCAGAAAATAGCCCTGATGACCCACAAGTATAGGGGATAAATTGTAGCTCTTCTCGATAAGTAAGAGTGTCGAACCCAACGAGGAGCAGAAGGAAATGACAAGTGGTTTTCAACAAGGTAATGTATGCAAGCGCTGAAATTGTAAGTAACGGAGTAGTTTGATAGCAAGATAATTTGTAACGAGCAAGTAACTATAATAATAGCAAAAGTGCAGAAAGGTAGCCCAATCCTTTTGAGCAAAAGGACGGGCCAAAACGGTCTATTATAATAGGCAAAGCATTCTTGAGGGTACACGGGAATTTCATCTAGTCACTTTCATCATGTTGACTCGATTTGTGTTTGCTACTTTGATAATTTGATATGCGGGTGGACCGATGCTTAGGTGTTGTTCTTATGTGAACAAACCTCCTACTTATGATTAACCCCCTCGCAAGCATCCGCAACTACGAGAAAAGTATTAAGAATAAATTCTAACCATAGCATTAAACTTTTGGATCCAATCGGTCCCTTACGGAATAGCGCACCCATCATCTAATAACTACTCCACAATGCATTCCATTAGGCCCAAGTATGGTGAAGTGTCATGTATTCAACATTCACATGACACCACTAAGGGAATCACAACATACATACTATCAAAATATCAAACACACATCAAGTTCACATGATTTCTCCCGTGACCTCAAGAACAAAAGTAACTACTCGCGAATGATAATCATGCTCAAGATCAAAGGGGTATTAAATAGCATATTGGATCTGAACATATAATATTCCACCAAGTAAGCCATATAGTAATCTACTACAAGATGTAATCAACACTACTAGTCACCCACAAGCACCAATCTATAGTTCCAGTAACAAGATTGAACATAAGACATGAACTAGGGTTTGAGATGAGATGGTGCTGCTGAAGATGTTGATGGTGTTAGCCCTCCCCAAGATGGGAGAGTTGTTGGTGATGATGATGACGATGATTTCCCCCTCTGGGAGGGAAGTTCCCCTGCCGAAATCGCTTCGCCGGAGGGCAAAATTGCTCCTGCCGAAGTTCCCGCCTCGAGACAGCGGCGCTCCATCCCGAAAGTCGTCCCCTTATTTTTTTTTTCTAGGTCAAAATGAACTATATACCAGAAGATGGGCACTGGAGGTGGCCCTGGGTGAGCACAACCCACCAGGACGCGCCTGGGGGCCCAGGCGCGCCCTGGTGTCTTGTCCTCACCAGGGTGGCCCCCTCTGGTACTTATTTGCTCCAATATTCTTCATGTATTCCATAAAAATTCTCCATAAAGTTTCAGCTTGTTTGGAGTTGTGCAGATTAGGTAGCCTGACGTAGCTTTTCTAGGTCCATATTTCCAGCTGCCGGAATTCTCCCTCTTTGTGTGTACCTTGCATATTATGAGAGAAAAGGCATTAGAATTACTCCAAAGAGCATTATTATGCATAAAAACATCATAAATAACAGTAGGAAAACATGATGCAAAATGGACGTATCAGTGCTCTACGGCCCGCCCTACTTTCACATCAACTCATGGGTACCCCACGGGGCCGACCTAAAGGAAATATGCCCTAGAGGCAATAATAAAGTTATTATTTATTTCCTTATACCATGATAAATGTTTATTATTCATGCTAGAATTGTATTAACCGGAAACATAATACATGTGTGAATACATAGACAAACAGTGTCACTAGTATGCCTCTACTTGACTAGCTCGAATCAGATTAGACAAGTTATTTGATTAACTCACTCAAGAATACTCTGATGACATGACCCATTTCCATAGCTTAGGCACCCGATCGTTAAGTATGTTGCTATTGCTTCTCATGACTTATACATGTTCCTATGACTATGAGATATGCAACTTCCCGTTTGCTGGAGAACACTTTGTGTGCTACCAAACGTCACAACGTAACTGGGTGATTATAAAAGGAGCTCTACAGTGTCTCCAAAGGTACATGTTGGGTTGGCGTATTTCGAGATTAGGATTTGTCACTCCGATTGTCGGAGAGGTATCTCTGGGCCCTCTCGGTAATGCACATCACATAAGCCTTGCAAGCATTGCAGCCAATGAGTTAGTTGCGAGATGATGTATTACGGAACGAGTAAAGAGACTTGCCGGTAACGAGATTGAACTAGGTATTGGATACCGACGATCGAATCTCGGGCAAGTAACATACCGATGACAAAGGGAACAACGTATGTTGTTATGCGGTCTGACCGATAAAGATCTTCGTAGAATATGTAGGAGCCAATATGGCATCCAGGTCCCGCTATTGGTTATTGACCGGAGACATGTCTCGGTCATGTCTACATTGTTCTCGAACCCGTAGGGTCCGCACGCTTAAGGTTTCGATGACAGTTATATTATGAGTTTATAGTTTTGATGTACCGAAGGAGTTCGGAGTCCCGGATGAGATCGGGGACATGACGAGGAGTCTCGAAATGGTCGAGACGTAAAGATCGATATATGGACGACTATATTCGGACATCGGAAAGGTTCCGAGTGATTCGGGTATTTTTCGGAGTACCGGAGTTACGGAGAAGCAATGGGCCTTGATGGGCTTTAGTGGGAAGAGAGAGAAGGCCAGGGCTGCTGCGCCCCCCTCCCTCTGGTCCGAATTGGACTAGGGAAAAGGGGGCCGGCCACCTCTTCCTTCTCCTCCACTTCCTTCTCCCTCTCCCCTCTTGGTGGACTCCTACTAGGACTTGGAGTCCTAGTAGGACTCCACATCCTGGCCGCACCAATTGCCTTGGCCGGCCTCCTCCTCCTCCATCCTTTATATACTGAGGCAAGGGGCACCCCATGAACACAAGTTGATCTTCGTGATCGTTCCTTAGCCGTGTGCGGTGCCCCCCTCCACCATATTCCACCTCGGTCATATTGTAGCGGTGCTTAGGCGAAGCCCTGCGACGGTAGAACATCAAGATCGTCACCACGCCGTCGTGCTGACGGAACTCCTCCCCGAGCTTTGCTGGATCGGAGCCGGGAGATCGTCATCGAGCTGAACGTGTGCCAAGAACTGGAGGTGCCGGAGTAACGGTGCTTGGATCGGTCGGATCGTGAAGACGTACGACTACATCAACGCGTTGTCACAACGCTTCCGCTGCGTCTACAAGGGTACGTAGATCACACTCTCCCCTCTCGTTGCTATGCATCACCATGATCTTGCGTGTGCGTAGGAAATTTTTTTGAAATTACTACGTTCCCCAACAGTGGCATCCGAGCCTAGGTTTTAGTGTAGATGTTATATGCACGAGTAGAACACAAGTGAGTTGTGGGCGATATAAGTCATACTGCTTACCAGCATGTCATACTTTGGTTCGGCGGTATTGTTGGATGAAGCGGCCCGGACCGACATTACGTACGCTTACGCGAGACGGTTCTACCGACGTGCTTTGCACACAGGTGGCTGCGGGAGTTTCTCCAACTTTAGTTGAACCGAGTGTGGCTACGCCCGGTCCTTGCGAAGGTTAAAACAGCACCAACTTGACAAACTATCGTTGTGGTTTTGATGCGTAGGTAAGATGTTCTTGCTAAGCCCGTAGCAGCCACGTAAAACTTGCAACAACAAAGTAGAGGACGTCTAACTTGTTTTTGCAGGGCATGTTGTGATGTGATATGGTCAAGACATGATGCTAAATTTTATTGTATGAGATGATCATGTTTTGTAACCGAGTTATCGGCAACTGGCAGAGCCATATGGTTGTCGCTTTATTGTATGCAATGCATCGCGCTGTAATGCTTTACTTTATCACTAAGCGGTAGCGATAGTCGTGGAAGCATAAGATTGGCGAGACGACAACGATGCTACGATGGAGATCAAGGTGTCGCGCCGGTGACGATGGTGATCATGACGGTGCTTCGGAGATGGAGATCACAAGCACAAGATGATGATGGCCATATCATATCACTTATATTGATTGCATGTGATGTTTATCTTTTATGCATCTTATCTTGCTTTGATTGACGGTAACATTATAAGATGATCTCTCACTAATTATCAAGAAGTGTTCTCCCTGAGTATGCACCGTTGCGAAAGTTCTTCGTGCTGAGACACCACGTGATGATCGGGTGTGATAGGCTCTACGTTCAAATACAACGGGTGCAAAACAGTTGCACACGCAGAATACTCAGGTTATACTTGACGAGCCAAGCATATACAGATATGGCCTCGGAACACGGAGACCAAAAGGTCAAGCGTGAATCATATAGTAGATATGATCAACATAGTGATGTTCACCAATGAAACTACTCCATCTCACGTGATGATCGGACATGGTTTAGTTGATTTGGATCACGTATCACTTAGAGGATTAGAGGGATGTCTATCTAAGTGGGAGTTCTTAAGTAATATGATTAATTGAACTTAAATTTATCATGAACTTAGTCCTGGTAGTATTTTGCAAATATGTTGTAGATCAATAGCTCGCGTTGTTGCTTCCCTGTGTTTATTTTGATATGTTCCTAGAGAAAATGTGTTGAAAGATGTTAGTAGCAATGATGCGGATTGGATCCGTTATCTGAGGTTTATCCTCATTGCTGCACAGAAGAATTATGTCCTTGATGCACCGCTAGGTGACAGACCTATTGCAGGAGCAGATGCAGACGTTATGAACGTTTGGCTAGCTCAATATGATGACTACTTGATAGTTTAGTGCACCATGCTTAATGGCTTAGAATCGGGACTTCAAAGACGTTTTGAACGTCATGGACCATATGAGATGTTCCAGGAGTTGAAGTTAATATTTCAAGCAAATACCGAGTTGAGAGATATGAAGTCTCCAACAAGTTCTATAGCTAAAAGATGGAGGAGAATCGCTCAACTAGTGAGCATGTGCTCAGATTGTCTGGGTACTACAATCGCTTGAATCAAGTGGGAGTTAATCTTCCAGATAAGATAGTGATTGACAGAATTCTCTAGTCACCATCACCAAGTTAGTAGAACTTCGTGATGAACTATGATATGCAAGGGATAACGGAAACGATTCCCAAGCTCTTCGTAATGCGGAAATTGACGAAGGTAGAAATCGAGAAAAACATCAAGTGTTGATGGTAGACAAGACCACTAGTTTCAAGAAAAGGGCAGAGGGAAGAAGGGGAACTTCAAGAAGAACAAGCAAGTTGCTGCTCAAGTGAAGAAGCCCAAGTCTGGTCCTAAGCCTGAGACTAAGTGTTTCTACTGCAAAGGGACTGGTCACTGGAAGCGGAACTACCCCAAGTGATTGGCAGATAAGAAGGATGGCAAAGTGAACATAAGTATATTTGATATACATGTTATTGATGTGTACTTTACTAGTGTTTATAGCAACCCCTCAGTATTTGATACTAGTTCAGTTGCTAAGATTAGTAACTCGAAACGGGAGTTGCAGAATAAACAGAGACTAGTTAAGGGTGAAGTGACGATGTGTGTTGGAAGTGGTTCAAAGATTGATATGATCATCATCGACACTCCCATATTTTCGGGATTAGTGTTGAACCTAAATAAGTTTTATTTGGTGTTTGCGTTGAGCATGAATATAATTTGATCATGTTTATTGTAATACAGTTATTCATTTAAGTAAGAGAATAATTGTTGTTCTGTTTACATGAATAAAACCTTATATGGTTACACACCCAATGAAAATAGGTTCGTTGGATCTCGATCGTAGTGATACACATAATCATAATATTGAAACCAAAAGATGCAAAGTTAATAATGATAGTGCAACTTATTTGTGGCACTGCCGTTTAGGTCATATTGGTGTAAAGCGCATGAAGAAACTCCATGCTGATGGGCTTTTGGAATCACTTGATTATGAATCAGTTGATGCTTGCGAACCATGCCTCATGGGCAAGATGACTAAGACTCTTCTTCGGAACAATGGAGCAAGCAACAGATTTGTTGGAAATCATACATACTGATGTATGGTCCGATGAATATTGAGGCTCGCGACAAGGATCATTATTTTCTGATCTTCACAGATGATTTGAGCAGATATGAGTATATCTACTTGATGAAACATAAGTCTGAAACATTTGAAAAGTTCAAAGAATTTCAGAGTGAAGTGAAAAATCATCGTAACAAGGAAATAAAGTTTCTACGATCTGATCATAGAGAAGAGTATTTGAGTTACGAGTTTGGCCTTCAGTTAAAAACAATGTGAAATAGTTTCACTACTCATGCCACCTGGAACACCACAATGTAATGGTGTGTCCGAACGTCATAACCGTACTTTATTAGATATGGTGCGATCTATGATGTCTCTTACCGATCTACCACTATCGTTTTGGGGTTATGCATTAGAGACAGCTGCATTCACGTTAAATAGGGCACCATCTAAATCCGTTGAGACGACACCGTATGAACTATGGTTTGGCAAGAAACCTAAGCTGTTTCTTAAAGTTTGAGGTTGCAATGCTTATGTGAAAAAGTTTCAACCTGATAAGCTCAAACCCAAATCGGAGAAGTGCGTCTTCATAGATACCCAAAAGAAAATGTTGGTACACCTTCTATCACAGATCCGAAGGCAAGATATTCGTTGCTGAGAATGGATCCTTTCTAGAGAAGGAGTTTCTCTCGAAAGAAGTGAGTGGGAGGAAAGTAGAACTTGATGAGGTAACTGTACCTGCTCCCTTATTGGAAAGTAGTTCATCACAGAAATCTGTTCCTGTGACTACTACACCAATTAGTGAGGAAGCTAATGATGATGATCATGTAACTTCAGATCAAGTTACTACCGAACCTCGTAGGTAAAACAGAGTGAGATCCGCACCAGAGTGGTACGGTAATCCTGTTCTGGAGGTCATGTTACTTGACCATGACGAGCCTACGAACTATGAGGAAGCGATGATGAGCCCAGATTCCGCGAAATGGCTTGAGGCCATGAAATCTGAGATGAGATCCATGTATGAGAACAAAGTATGGACTTTGATTGACTTGCCCAATGATCGGCGAGCCATTGAGATTAAATGGATCTTCGAAGAGGAAGACGGACGCTGATAGTAGTGTTACTATCTACAAAGCTAGAATTGTCGCAAAAGGTTTTCGACAAGTTCAAGGTGTTGACTACGATGAGAGTTTCTCACTCGTATCTATGCTTAAGTCTGTCCGAATCATGTTAGCAATTGCCGCATTTTATGAAATCTCCGGCAAATGGATAAACAAAACTGCATTCCTTAATGGATTTATTAAAGAAGAGTTGTATATGATACAACCAGAAGGTTTTGTCAATCCTAAAGGTGCTAACAAAATGTGCAAGCTCCAGCGATCCATCTATGGACTGGTGCAAGCATCTCGGAGTTGGAATATGCGCTTTGATGAGATGATCAAAGCATATAGTTTTATACAGACTTGCGGTGAAGCCTGTATTTACAAGAAAGTGAGTGGGAGCACTACAAGCATTTCTGATAAGTATATGTGTATGACATATTCTTGATCGGAAATAATGTAGAATTATTCTGCAAAGCATAAAGGAGTGTTTAAAAGGATTTTTTTCAAAGAAAACCTCGGTGAAGCTGCTTACATATTAAGCATCAAAATCTATAGAGATAGATCAAGACGCTTGATAAGTTTTTTCAATGAGTACATACCTTGACAATATTTTGAAGTAGTTCAAAAATGGAACAGTCAAAGAAATAGTTCTTGGCTGTGTTACAAGGTATGAAATTGAGTAAGACTCAAAGCCCGACCACGGCAGAAGATAGAAAGAGAATGAAAGTCATTCCCTATGCCTCAGACATAGGTTCTATAAAGTATGCCATGCTGTGTACCAGATCTATTGTATACCCTACACTGTGTTAAGCAAGGGAGTACAATAGTGATCTAAGAGTAGATTACTAGACAGCGGTCAAAATTATCCTTAGTAGAATAAGGAAATATTTCTCAATTATGGAGGTGACAAAAAGGTTCACCGTAAAAAGTTACGTCGATGCAAGTTTTGACACAGATCTGGATGACTCTAAGTCTCGATCTAG
The DNA here is from genome assembly GCF_003073215.2 of Triticum urartu. NCBI lineage: Eukaryota > Viridiplantae > Streptophyta > Magnoliopsida > Poales > Poaceae > Triticum > Triticum urartu. The sequence continues at coordinate 199,835,522 of NC_053025.1, read as the reverse complement.
ATACATATTGAAAGTGGGAGCAATTAGCTAGAGTAGCTCCATGCAGAGCATTGTAGACATAGAATTCGCAAAATACTTACGGATCTGTATATGACAGACCCGTTGACTAATATTATCTCACAAGCAAAACATGATCACACCTTAGTACTCTTTGGGTGTTAATCACATAAACGATGTGAACTAGATTATTGACTCTAGTAAACCCTTTGGGTATAGGTCACATGACGATGTGAACAATGGGTGTTAATCACATGGTGATGTGAACTATTAGTGTTGAATCACATGGCGATGTGAACTAGATTATTGACTCTAGTGCAAGTGGGAGACTGAAGGAAATATGCCCTAGAGGCAATAATAAAGTTATTATTTATTTCTTTATATCATGATAAATGTTTATTATTCATGCTAGAATTGTATTAACCGGAAACATAATACATGTGTGAATACATAGACAAACAGAGTGTCACTAGTATGCCTCTACTTGACTAGCTCGTTAATCAAAGATGGTTATGTTTCCTAACCATGAACAAAAGAGTTGTTATTTGATTAACGGGATCACATCATTAGAATAATGATGTGATTGACATGACCCATTCCATTAGCTTAGCACCCGATCGTTTAGTATGTTGCTATTGCTTTCATCATGACTTATACATGTTCCTATGACTATGAGATTATGCAACTCCCGTTTGCCGGAGGAACACTTTGTGTGCTACCAAACATCACAACATAACTGGATGATTATAAAGGAGCTCTACAGGTGTCTCCAAAGGTACATGTTGGGTTGGCGTATTTCGAGATTAGGATTTGTCACTCCGATTGTCGGAGAGGTATCTCTGGGCCCTCTCGGTAATGCACATCACATAAGCCTTGCAAGCATTGCAACTAATGAGTTAGTTGTGAGATGATGTATTATGGAACGAGTAAAGAGACTTGCCGGTAACGAGATTGAACTAGGTATTGATACCGACGATCGAATCTCGGGCAAGTAACATACCGATGACAAAGGGAACAACGTATGTTGTTATGCGGTCTGACCGATAAAATATCTTCGTAGAATATGTAGGAGCCAATATGAGCATCCAGGTTCCGCTATTGGTTATTGACCGGAGACGTGTCTCGGTCATGTCTACATTGTTCTCGAACCCATAGTAGGTCCGCACGCTTAAGGTTTCGATGACAGTTATATTATGAGTTTATGAGTTTTGATGTACCGAAGTTAGTTCGGAGTCCCGGATGTGATCACGGACATGAGGAGTCTCGAAATGGTCGAGACATAAAGATTGATATATTGGACGGCTATATTCGGACACCGGAAGTGTTCCGGGTGATTTCGGAGAAAACCGGAGAGCCGGAGGGTTACCGGAACCCTACCGGGAGTAGTAATGGGCCATATGGGCCTTAGTGGAGAGAGAGAAGGGCGCCAGGGTGGGCCGCGCGCCTCCTCCCCCCTTGGTCCGAATTGGACTAGGAGAGGGGGGGCCGCCCCCCTTTCCTTCTCCCTCCCCACTTCTTTCCCCCTCCTAGTAGGAGTCCTACTCCTACTAGGAGGAGGACTCCTCCTGGCGCGCCTATAGGGGCCGGCCGGCCTCCTCCCCTTGCTCCTTTATATACGGGGGCAGGGGGCACCCCTAGACACACAAGTTGATCCACGTGATCGTTTCTTAGCCGTGTGCGGTGCCCCCCTCCACCATATCCTCGATAATATTGTAGCGGTGCTTAGGCGAAGCCCTGCGACGTAGAACATCAAGATCGTCACCACGCCGTCGTGCTGACGGAACTCTTCCCCGACACTTTGCTGGATCGGAGTCCGGGGATCGTCATCGAGCTGAACGTGTGCTAAAACTCGGAGGTGCCGTAGTTTCGGTGCTTGATCGGTCGGGCCGTGAAGACGTACGACTACATCAACCGCGTTGTGCTAACGCTTCCGCTGTCGGTCTACAAGGGTACGTAGATCACACTCTCCCCTCTCGTTGCTATGCATCACCATGATCTTGCGTGTGCATAGGAAATTTTTGAAATTACTACGTTCCCCAGTTGTACACATCACCGTCAGTGATCATGTCCTGGATTCTTCGTCTTCTCGCCCGCCCTCGCCGCGGTGGTTGTCTTGTTGCCCTTCCTCATTTCTTGCCCGGCCCCCATGGATGACTTCATAGTCATCTTCATCACCTTGCCACCGATAGCCATCCATGAAACCACGCAAGAGCAGGTGGTCCCGCACCTGCCCGGAATCCGGGTCCGCAATAAGGCTCTTCAGCTTGCATCTTCGACACGGACATCTTATCTCCGTCTCGTTCTTTTGAAGCATCTCGGCCTTCGCGGAGCTCAAAAACCTATTCACATGCCTTCGGTCATCGTGCGGACCATGGTCGCCTGCGGGGTAGAGCAAAACGATATTTTAGAACCAAGAAAAAATTTGGCATGACTTCCTAAAAATAGGACCAAAAAGAATGCATAGTGCCAAAATTCTCGCCGAAACGGAAATGAATCAACATTCCGGCAAAATATTGGCAACTATCGCATTTCAAATACCGGTACCTGCAAACACAAACATATATGCAACAACAAACATATGCAACACCACAAACATACATAGATCTAGCTAGGCCACAAAAAGTGCATGTGCACGTTGTTGGAGCGAGCTAGGGAGAAAAAAAAGTAGATCTACAACATGAAGATAGCTTTCCCCTTACTTACCTATCAAAAAAGGTAATTTAACCACTTAATTTTGATGAATCTATGGTGCAAATGAGGTGAGGAGGAGGAGGCAGCCGACAAGCTTGGAGAAGGAGGTGGAGGGAATGAAGTGGGGAAAGTGAGTGTGTAGGTGTGGCTGTCCAAAATATCTAGCTGGTCCCAGGTTACTAATGGCGCACCACACAGCCATGCGCCATTAGTAACCCAACATACTAATGGCGCACCACACAGACATGCGCCATTAGTAGTTTTGCAAAAAAGTAAAAAAATAATTTTTATACTAATGGCGCACCGTGGCACAGTGCGCCATTACTAGTTTAAACTAGTAATGGCGCACTATGCAACGGTGCGCCATTAGTAGTTTTGCAAAAAAGTAAAAAAAAAATTATAGATAGTGGCGCACTCTATGGCTGGTGCACTCAGCCGGATGCGCCATTAGTATGTTTGAAAAAATGAAAAAAAACATTTTGCTACTAGTGGCGCACCGTGTGCCTGGTGCGCCATTAGTGTCTTCCACACTAATGGCGCATCTCCACATGGTGCGCCATTAGTATATAGTAGTGGCGCACCACTTCTCTGGTGCGCCATTAGTGTCAATTTCATCTTTAGCCCTGTTCCTAGTAGTGCATGTGAAATCTGGTTCCCAACCTGGTAATAGCAAAGCTGGTGGGGATAGTGTTTCTGTGAAGATTGGTCCAAGCACACTTGGTGGCTCCCCTGTTCTTCAGAGTCCACGAGTTTTGACAAATAAGAAGCCTTCTTCGTCACCTCTTCCAGAGTGCTCTTTGTTGAAAGAAATAAGAAGCGTAAAGTTGCTCCTGCGAAGGTGAACAAAGGTGTGAAGAAGCGCGCTCGTGTCGAAGTTGAAGATGTTGTATCTGAAGAAGATGATATCGAAGTTGATTCTGAAGATGAATATTGTAGTGGTACGTGTTTGTACTGTATGTGACTTACTAGTTGTACTTGCAATGATTTAATTGTGTCTGGGCTGGTATGCTGGCCAGGTGAGGCTGGTCATTGTTTGCATCAATTGAGGGTGGTACTGATGTTGTTTTAAGAGTTGAACTTGTGCAATCTTTTTCTTTTTTCTACTTGCCTTCATATGCTTGTTTTGTTTTCTATATTCAAAGCAACTTATTTAAGTTGTGGCTGCTTTATTTTCATTTACAGTCTGTCAGCGTGTTTGTACTGTATGTGACTTACTAGTTGTACTTGCAATGATTTATTTGTGTCTGGGCTGGTATGCTGGCCAGCTTTGGATGGTCGTTGTTTTGCATCAATTGAGGGTGGTACTTGTCGGGGATATACCCCACGGTATGACCCGGCCAGAGTTATAACCCAGCAGGGACTTGGTAAACCGGCAGAGTGTTAAGTCAGATGATAACTCAAAAGGTGTTAAGTCAGATGATAACCCAGGAGGCGTTAACTCAGACGATAACCCAGCAGGTGTTAAGTCAGATGATAACCTGGCAGATGTTAAGTCAGATGATAACCCGGCAGGTGTGAAGTCATGATGATAACCCAGCAGATGTTAAGTCAGATGGTAACTCGGCAGGTGTTAAGTCAGATGATAACCCGGCAGGTGTTAAGTCAGATCATAACCCGGCAGACAATCATAACCCGGCAGACAGTCATAACCCGGCAGACAGTCATAACCCGGCAGACAGTCATAACCCAACGGACAGAGTCGCCTGGGGTTAACATGTCACAGCCCTAGAATTCTGCTTTGTAATTAGTTGCATCAGTGTGTGGCATTCATGAATCATGTCTAAATTCCTTTTAAATGTGAATTGGGGAAAGTGGAAAACCCAAGAGATCATTTCTAAAAATGATCAACATTAAAAATTGCTTCAAACAAACCCAAGAAAATGTTCCTGTTAAGCTATAAAAATATTGGCAAGAAGTAAAACTCAAACCAATATTTTTGGAGTCTCAGGGATATTTATTTTGGGCCTTTGAAATTAAATCAATAGTATTTGACTTTTGGATTATATTCATTTTATAAGAATATATTTCAAAAGGCCCTGAAATTATTTATGTGCCTTTGGAAAAGTCCATAATGGCAACATACAGATATTCAGAAGGTTTTGCCCTGTTTTGATTTACTTTTGAAATTGAATCAGTGGCAAAATAATTAAAACAAAACAGAAAAAACAGAAAATAGAAAAGACAGAGCAGATCTTACCTGTAGCTTACCTGGCAGCCCAGCTGGCCCAGCTCAATGGCCCAGCCCACCAGGCCCGTTGCCAGTCATCTCCTAGCTCCTGCCAGGAGGAGGACGCCGTGTCGCCCGCGCACGCACCTGAGGATTCCACGCTCATGCTTCGTGCTGGCAGCCTCCCCTTCGAGCCTATCCGCGCCTGGAGACGCCCGCGACCCCCTGGACCCTCCCGCTCACTCTCTCGAGCTCCTCTCCCCTCTCTCCCGAAATCCCTGCCCCTCCTCTGCTCTCTTCCTCGCAACGCCACCGTCGCCGCCTCTCACTGTTGCCAGGCCGGAGCCACCTCCTCGCCCTCTCACCCGAGTCCAGAAGCTCCTCTCGTCTACCTCGTCCTCTCCGTCGACTCACGCGACGCCGGACGCCTCGAAGCGCCGCCCCCGACGCCTTCTTCTTCCTCGGTCCGCCGAGATCGCCGGCGACCGTGTGCCCTCCTCGACGTCCTCGAGCCCGCAGACCCTCTTCGCCGCCTCCCTGTGAGCTAGTACGCCTCCTCCCGTGCTCGCCCCCTCTGTTTATTCTGTCCGCTAACCGCAGCCCCGCCATGGACGAAGCTCGCCGGCGCTGCGTCTGTCATCACCGTCGGTAGCAGCCCCGCCTGGCTAAACCGAGCACGCAAGGTGCTCAGGCGAGCTCCCAGGAGCCCAACGCCGGCCATCAGCTCGCTCGCTTGCACGCTGCAGTCCTCGCGCCCGTGGAGCCGTAGCTCCGGCCACCGCCTCGCTCACCGCCGACGCTGCTCCCGGCCACCCCGCAGCCTCCCGCATGATCACCTGGATGCACACGAGGATGGGCATCCCTCTGGTGCCTCAATCGCGTCTAGCCGACACCTGTAGCGCCATCTCGAGAAACTCCGGCGATCCTCCGCCGTCGGGTTTGGTCGCCGGCATCCAACTCCGATGGCTGGTGACGTGGTGCCGTCATTAGCGCTTAACTAACCCCCCTAGAGTCAATGACATGTGGGACCACTTCTGTTTAAAACACGGGTTAAGTTAAATAACCCCCTGTTAACTCTCTATCACACAGACACGTGGGCCCCTCCCTAGTTTAAATTTAGGTTAGGCAAAATATTAGTGCTAATTACCCTATTAGGTAGTTGAGATACTGACCTGTGGGGCCAACCCCCTTACTAAGTAGTTTAGCTTAATTTTAATTTTAGATTAGACATTGAGTCGCTGACCACTGGGACCCACTGGTCAGGTTTGACCTGGTCAGCCTCAGTTGACTCGCTGACGTCATGCTTGCACAATGCTGATGCAGTTAATAATTTTCTGGATTAAAAATAATCCAGGAAATTCCAGAAAATTCCCAAAACTTTAAAAATCATAGAAAATTATCTATAACTCCAAATGAAATAATTTATATATGAAAAATTATCAGAAAAATTCAAGGAATCCGTCTGTACCATTTTCATGCATGTTTGAGAAAGTTAACCTCACTATTTAGGATGAAACATGATTAGGGAAAATTTCATAATAGGTTTGGAGTTGGAATTTGATATAGTTTTGAATTCCACTTCAATTAAAATGACTTTCTGTTGAATTAGCCCAAAACACAGCATATTGCCATGTCATGATCATGCATCATATTGTTGCATTGCATTGATTGTATTCTTTCTGTGTTTGCTGGTGATTGTTCCCCCCCCCGATAGACGTGGTTCTGACGATTGATCGATGACACCGATGAAGAACTATATTATCTTCAGAAGTGCCAGGCAAGCAAAACCCCCTTGTTCGTTCCGATACAATCCCATTCTCTTGCTCCTGCTCTCTTTTACTGCATTAGGACAACAATGTTTCAACTGTTACATGCTGCGGTAGCTGAACCCCTTTCCTCTGCATGACCTGTCATTGCCGCAGTAAATAGATGAAACCCACTAGCATGAGTAGGAGTTGTTTGAGCCCTGATGTGCCTACTCATTCATGTTTGTTTGTCATGCCTGCTACTGCTTAGAGTTGAGTCAGGTCTGATTCATCGGGGATGAATTGGAATGTGGTGAACATGTCCTACTGTTGAGAGCTAAGTGTGTGAACACGATTTGGTAAAGGTAGCGGTGAGAGGCCATGTAGGAGTACATGGTGGGTTGTCTCATTGCAGCCGTCCTTAGGAACTGAGTTCTGTGTTTGTGATCCATGAACAGCTACTACCACGCATTGGAATGCTTAAGTGCCCCTCTCGACTTATTAATCAACCTGATCTCTGTCCAGGAGTTGCAACTAGTTTCTGGTGTTTGTAGGTAGTGTTAGTAGTCTACCAAGTGGCACCCGGTACAGGTGGGCTTGGGACAGACTAGGCACAGTGGCCCGGTGTACCAAGTGGCACCCGGATGGTGGGCTTGGGAACCCTGTACACATCGTTTGGGGCCGTGAGCGACACCCCGGCCGGATCTCCTTGCGGATGGAACCCGAATAGGCGATAAACCTGGACTAGAGACTTGTGTGGTTAGTCAGGTCGTGGCCGACTCCCTCGCCAGGCTTCTGCTTGAAGGTTGCCGAGATACACGACGTGTACATGGTGGTAAGTGGTCAGGAGCGTGTGTGAAGAAGTACACCCCTGCAGGGTTATCATTATCTATTCGAATAGCCGGATTCCTCGGATATGGAAACTTGGACCCCTTGCATAGTTCATAGACAAGTGAAAGTGGATACTCTAAAATGCGCAAGATAAGTGTGAGTGCTATGGATGGCGTTCTCGCAGGGAGACGGGAGCGGATCCATAGTGGTGTATTGGTATGGTGAATATGTGGACTCGTGTGCGCCACCTCAAAAGAGTTACTTGCAGTCATAGTTCAGGATAGCCACCGAGTCAAAGCTGGCTTGCTGCAGTTAAACTCCACCACCCTTTGTTGATACCGATGCATATGTAGTAGTTCTGATGTAAGTCTTGCTGGGTACATTTGTACTCACGTTTGCTTAATTTATGTTTTGCAGAGAGACTCAGTCTCGCTAGTAGTTCCGCTGGGACTTCCCGTTTAGGCTTGTTACCTCAGCTACGATCTTGTACCCTTGGGAGGGTCTTGTAGATAGTCAGGTTCTGAGCCTTCTTCATTTGTAGTTGTCTGTACTCAGACAAGTTAAGCTTCCGCATGTGCTTGTTGCTTGTATGCTCTGTATGTTGGGTCATGAGACCCATGTTTGTAATATCTCGCTCCTCGGAGCCTAATGAATAAATACTTTGAGTCGTAGAGTTATGTTGTGATGCCATGTTGTATTTGCACATATCGAGCATATTGTGTGTATGATTGAAATGCTTGGTATGTGTGGGATCCGACAACCTAGTGTTTATCCTTGGTAGCCTCTCTTATGGGGAAATGTAGTCTTGTGCTTCCATGAGCCATAGTAGTCCGCTACAGCCGGTTCACCGGAGTCCTGCTAGCCCAGCACTACTGCTCAGGACACTTGACTGGCCGGCATGTGAGATTTCACCTCGATG
>NC_053025.1:199813454-199826172 GCF_003073215.2 Triticum urartu | reverse complement strand
ATGATACAATAGCAACGGAAAAGTAAATAACGAAGAACAATATATGGAAAGCTCGTAGGCAATGGATCGGTGATAGAGAATTATGCCGGATGCGGTTCATCATGTAAAGTCATAACCTAGGGTGACACAGAACTAGCTCCAATTCATTGATAATGTAGGCATGTATTCCGAATATAGTCATACGTGCTTATGGAAAAGAACTTGCATGACATCTTTTGTCCTACGTGGCAGCGGGGTCCTTGGAAACTAAGGGATATTAAGGCCTCCTTTTAATAGAGTACCGGAACAAAGCATTAACACATAGTGAATACATGAACTCCTCAAACATGGTCATCACCGGTAAGTATCCCGATTATTGTCACTTCGGGGTTAACGGATCATAACACATAATAGGTGACTATAGACTTGCAAGATAGGATCAAGAACTCACATATATTGATGAAAACATAATAGGTTCAGATCTGAAATCATGGCACTCGGGCCCTAGTGACAAGCATTAAGCATAGCAAAGTCATAGCAACATCAATCTCAGAACATAGTGGATACTAGGGATCAAACCCTAACAAAACTAACTCGATTACATGATAAATCTCATCCAACCCATCACCGTCCAACAAGCCTACGATGGAATTACTCACGCACGGCGGTGAGCATCATGAAATTGGTGATGGAGGATGGTTGATGATGACGATGGCGACGGATTCCCCTCTCCGGAGCCCCGAACGGACTCCAGATCAGCCCTCCCGAGAGGTTTTAGGGCTTGGCGGCGGCTCCGTATCGTAAAACGCGATGATTTCTTCTCTCTGATTTTTTTCTCCCCGAAACTCAATATATGGAGGTGGAGTTGGAGTCGGAGAGGCAACAGGGGGCCCACGAGGTAGGGGCGCGCCCCCACCCTCGTGGAGAGGTGGTGGGCCCCCTGGCCTTCATCTTTTGCAGGTATTTTTCTTATTTTCTGAAAAGTGGCTCCGTGAAGTTTCAGGTCATTCCGAGAACGTTTGCTCCTGCACATAAATAACACCATGGTAATTCTGCTGAAAACAGCGTCAGTCCGGGTTAGTTCCATTCAAATCATGCAAGTTAGAGTCCAAAACAAGGGCAAAAGTGTTTGGAAAAGTAGATACGTTGGAGACATACAGTCACAAGAGTGGCATAATGCGTTGCGGTGCGGTTTGTCACCTAGAGTGCTTCCAGGACATAATTCTTCTGTGCAGCAATGAGGATAATCCTCAAGTTATGGACCCAGTCCGTGTAGTTGCTACCATCATCTTTCAACTTAGCTTTCTCTAGGAACGCATTAAAATTCAACGGAACAACAACACGGGCCATCTATCTACAACAACATAGACATGCAAAATACTATCAGGTACTAAGTTCATGATAAATTAAAGTTCAATTAATCAAATTACTTAAGAACTCCCACTTAGATAGACATCCCTCTAATAATCTAAGTGATCACGTGATCCATATCAACTAAACCATGTCCGATCATCACGTGAGATGGAGTAGTTTTCAATGGTGAACATCACTATGTTGATCATATCTACTATATGATTCACGCTCGACCTTTGGTCTCAGTGTTCCGAGGCCATATCTGCATATGCTAGGCTAGTCAAGTTTAACCGAGTATTCTGCGTGTGCAAAACTGGCTTGCACCCGTTGTATGTGAACGTAGAGCTTATCACACCCGATCATCACGTGGTGTCTCGACGACGAACTGTAGCAACGGTGCATACTCAGGGAGAACACTTATACCTTGAAATTTAGTGAGATCATCTTATAATGCTACCGATACTAAGCAAAATAAGATGCATAAAAGATAAACATCACATGCAATCAATATAAGTGATATGATATGGCCATCATCATCTTGTGCCTTTGATATCCATCTCCAAAGCACCGTCATGATCACCATTGTCACCGGCTTGACACCTTGATCTCCAGCGAAGCATCGTTGTCGTCTCGCCAACATATTGCTTCCACGACTATCGTACCGCTTAGTGAGTAAAGAATGCATCTATGCTACCTTGACATGCGTTGGTTTTCCCTTGAAGAGGAGTGTGGTGCAGTAAAGCAGTGTAAGTATTTCCCTCAGTTTTTGAGAACCAAGGTATCAATCCAGTAGGAGACGCGCGAGTCACCTCGTACCTACACAAACAAATAAGAACCTCGCAACCAACGATAAAGGGGTTGTCAATCCCTTCACGGCCACTTGCAAGAGTGAGATCTGATAGAGATGATAATAATAAGATAAGTATTTTTGGTATTTTTATGATATAGATTGAAAGTAAAGATTGCAAAATAAAATAGATTGGAAACTTGTATGATGGAAAATAGACCCGGGGGCCATAGGTTTCACTAGTGGCTTCTCTCAAGATAGCATAAGTATTACGGTGGGTGAACAAATTACTGTCGAGCAATTGATAGAAAAGCGAATAATTATGAGAATATCTAGGTATGATCATGTATATAGGCATCACGTCCGTGACAAGTAGACCGAAACGATTCTGCATCTACTACTATTACTCCACACATCGACCGCTATCCAGCATGCATCTAGAGTATTAAGTTCATAAGAACAGAGTAACGCCTTAAGCAAGATGACATGATGTAGAGGGATAAACTCATGCAATATGATATAAACCCCATCTTTTTATCCTCGATGGCAACAATACAATACGTGTTTCCCTTTCTGTCACTGGGATCGAGCACCGCAAGATTGAACCCAAAGCTAAGCACTTCTCCCATTGCAAGAAAGATCAATCTAGTAGGCCAAACCAAACTGATAATTTGAAGAGACTTGCAAATATAACCAATCATACATAAAAGAATTCAGAGAAGATTCAAATATTGTTCATAGATAATCTGGATCATAAACCCACAATTCATCGAATCTCGACAAACACACCGCAAAAAGAAGAGTTACATCGAATAGATCTCCAAGAGAATCTGTCAGAACCCCAATTCCAAGTCACATCGATCTAGTCGGTAACACCTCATATGACTTTGCGGCCTCATGCACGGTATTCCCATGGGTGTCGCCTTACCATGGCCCGGGACCGTTTGCGCCTTTTGGCTCACGTATATGATAGTGTCGCTAGCATCCATATGACAGAGAACCCGGGCCGACATGACTAGTCGTGAACCCAAAGTGGCACTAACTTACGGGGACATGCATACATGAATCAACATCGAGCATGTCGGTCAGTAGCGTGCGAATCCGGCTGTAGCACTAGGCTAACAGGACTCCGGTGGACCGGGCTGTAGCAGGCTAGGCAGGACTCCGGATGTCACCGCGTGACATTTCCCTGAAGGGACAGACACAGGAAAGAAGTGAATCACATGCCGGCCAGTCAAGTGTTCGGAGCAGTAGTGCTGGGCTAGCAGGACTCCGGTGAACCGGCTGTAGCGGACTACTATGGCTCATGGAAGCACAAGACTACATTTCCCCATAAGAGAGGCTACCAAGGATAAACAACTAGGTTGTCGGATCCCACACATACCAAGCATTTCAATCATACACACAATATGCTCGATATGTGTAAATACAACATGGCATCACAACATAACTCTACGACTCAAGTATTTATTCATTAGGCTCCGAGGAGCAAGTATTACAAACATGGGTCTCATGACCCAACATTCAGAGCATACAAGTCAAAGCACATGCGGAAGCTTAACTTGTCTGAGTACAGACAAAAAAAAAGGCTGAGCTGACTATCTACAAGACCCTCCCAAGGGTACAAGATCGTAGCTGAGGTAACAAGCTAAACGTCGAAGTCCATGCGGAACTACTAGCGAGACTGAAGTCTCTCTGCAAAAATATAAATTAAGCAAACGTGAGTACAAATGTACCCAGCAAGACTTACATCAGAACTAGCTACATATGCATCGGTATCAACAAAGGGGGTGGTGGAGTTTAACTGCAGCAAGCCAGCTTTGACTCGGTGGCTATCCTGAACTACGACTGCAAGTAACTCTTTTGAGGTGGCGCACACGAGTCCACATATTCACCATATCAATACACCACTATGGATCCGCTCCCGTCTCCCTACGAGAACGCCATCCATAGCACTCACGCTTATCTTGCGCATTTTAGAGTATCCACTTTCACTTGTCTATGAACTATGCAAGGGGTCCAAGTTTCCATATCCGAGGAATCGGCTATTCAATAGATAATGATAAACCCTGCAGGGGTGTATTCTTCACACACTCCCACTTACCACCATGTACAACCTGGTTTTCCGGCAACCTTCAAGCGGAAGGCGAGGGAGTCGGCACGACCTGACTAACCAACAAGTCTCTAGTCCAGGTTTATCGCCTATTCGGGTTCCATCCACAAGGAGATCCGGCGGGGTGTCGCTCACGGCCCCAAACGATGTGAGCGGTTCCCAAGCCCACCATCCGGGTGCCACTTGGTACACCGCCACTGTGCCTAGTCTGTCCCAAGCCCACCTGTACCGGGTGCCACTTGGTAGACTACTAACACTACCTACAAACACCAGAAACTAGTTGCAACTCCTGGACAGAGATCAGGTTGATTATAAGTCGAGAGGGGCACTTAAGCATTCCAATGTGTGGTAGTAACTGTTCATGGATACAAACACAGAACTCAGTTCCTGAGGATGGTTGCAATGAGACAACCCACCATGTACTCCTACATGGCCTCTCACCGCTACCTTTACCAAATCGTGTTCACACACTTAGCTAACACAGTAGGACATGTTCACATTCCAATTCATCCCGATGAATCAGACCTGACTCAACTCTAAGCAGTAGCAGGCATGACAACAAGCATGAATGAGTAGGCACATCAGGGCTCAAACAACTCCTACTCATGCTAGTGGGTTTCATCTATTTACTGTGGCAATGACAGGTCATGCAGAGGAAAAGGGGTTCAGCTACCGCAGCATGTAACAGTTGAAATGTTGTTGTCCTAATGCAGTAAAACAGAGCAGGAGCGAGAGAGTGGGGTTGTATCGGAATGAACAAGGGGTTTTGCTTGCCTGGCACTTCTGAAGATATTATAGCTCTTCATCGGTGTCATCAAACTCATCGGGATAGCCTACCGAGGGGACAACACCGACAAACAAAAGAGAACACAATCAATGCATGCAACAATATGATGGATGAATGTGACATGGCAATATGCTGTTGATTTGGCCTAATGCAACTAGCAACAAGTTAAATGGAGTTGGTTTGAACACTAGGTTCAAATTCAAACTCCATATGTGCTTTCTTAAATGCCATTTAATTGAATTGTCCTAAACAGGAGGACATAAGTTGCTCTAACATGCATGCAAATGGTACAGATGGATAGATTGATTTTTTTGATTTTTCATATATAATTTATTTATTTGGAGTTACGGTTGAATTTATGTTTCAAAGTTTGCAACTTTTCTGAAATTAAATCATTTAAGATTTATTAGAAATTCCAGAAAAAATGGTATGACAGCATGACATAGACTGAAAAAGTAGGCTCAGTAAACCGGTCAGGTAAACCTGACAGGTGGGGTCACACGTAGTGTAACAGGGCAAGAACAGAGGCTGGCCAGTGGGGCCAGGTTAACGGTTGAGTGGCAGGGTCAACTGACAGGGGACTGGCTGGTTAATTAATCTAAATAGGGAATAAATCCCACGGTTAATTAGGGAATGGGCCCACTGTCAGTTGCACATGGTTTAGTTAGTAGGGTGATTAGCCTAATTAAGAGTGCACATCATCATCACCGGATCTAACGCCGGCGATGACCAAACCGCGGCGAGAGCTCGCCGGGCTCGCGATAGGGAGGCAGTTGTCGCGCTGTTGCACTAAGAGGGGCTCTCACTCGTCCGCATCCAAAGGACCGGATGGAAGGCCGCGGGGTGGCCAGAAACGATGCCGGCGACGACCTCGCGCGGCGGCGCACACACGGGCTCATCGGGGAGGAGGCTACGGAGAACGGGGGAGCAAACTGAAGCTTTCTACGGCCTAAGGAGCGCCAGGAGGACGGTAGCGTCCTCGGGATCTACTGGTTTAGCTCTGACTCGTCGGCGACACGGCCGACGACGGTGAGCTCTCGGTGCTCAGGGGAAAGCGCTACAGGAAGAAATCGACGAGATTCTAGGGAGGAAACGATGTTGTCTCACAGTGAGTTCGTCGGCGGTCTTCAACGGTCTCGGGGAGGCGTCTGCGACGGTGAATCGACCACAGGGATCACTGGGCAGAAGCGGTGATGACGGGGGCGGTGTTCTGCTGCTCTTGGAGTTACGTGCGTCGACAAGGAGAGGAAGAGCGGGACGGTGGAGCGGGATACGTGGTTGGAACGAGGGGGTCTTGGTAGCCACGGTGGATGGCGAACGATGGTGAGGGCGTGCTCGGTCGGCATGAGAGAGCGAGACAGAGGAGGGAACGGGGGAGCGGGAGACAGCGAGGGGGTCAGACCGGCTCCAGGGGGTCGCGTGGGTCAGGGGAGGCCGGGGGAGCAGGCAGAGAGGAGGTGGCCGGCGCGTGGGCGCGCGTGGAGACCACACGCCCTCCTGCCTACTGGCAAGAGGTTGAGGACGGTGCGCGGTTGGGTGGGCCAGCTGGGCTGGATAGGTAAGCCAGGTATGCCTCTCTTTTTCTTTCTGTTTTTGTTTCTATTTTCTTTGTATGTTTTGATTTAGTAAAAATACTAAACCACTTGTAAAATGCTGAAAATAATTGTGGGCACTTGTGAAATTATTTCCAACAGCCCTCAAGTACTTTCAGAATTATTTGGACATGTAAAAATATTTATAAGATTTAAATGTCCAAATGCAAATATTTACGGATTAATTCAATAATCCAGAAAGTGACCTAGAAATATGTTCATCACTTTTGGCAGAGGTTCTAGACCAATTCAAAAATGATGAACTTTTCCAAAGGCATTTTGGGTTCATTGAAAATGAGTTTTATTTGAACCTAGTTGGATTCATTTGTGCTAGGGTTTGGATCAATCCCCATTTCAAGTTTAAAAGCAATTTAAACATGATGCAACACATGACTAGCTAGCCCAGAGCAAACCAGAACTAGGGATGTGACAGAATCAAGGAGAACTTTGTATTGAGATCAAAGAGAGAGAAGAAGCCATATAGTACTAGCATTGATACGTCTCCAACGTATCTATAATTTTATTGTTCCATGCTATTATATTATCTGTTTGGGATGTTAATGGGCTTTTATTTACACTTTTATATTATTTTTGGGACTAACCTATTAACCGGAGGCCCAGCCCAAATTGCTGTTTTTTTGCCTATTTCAGTGTTTCGAAAAGGAATATCAAACGAGTCCAAACGGAATGAAACCTTCAGGAGAGTTGATTTTCTCAAAACATGATCCAGGAGACTTGGAGTGGGCGTCAAGAAACAATCGAGGAGGCACGAGGCAGGGGGGCGCGCCTACCCTGGGCGGCCCTCCACCCTCGTGGGCCCCTCGTTGCTCCACCGACCTACTTCTTCCTCCTAATCCACGTACCAACATCAGGAGCACCACGAAAACCTAATTCCACCCGCAACCTTCTGTACCCAAGAGATCCCATCTTGGGGCCTTTTCCGGAGCTCCGCCGGAGGGGGCATTGATCATGGAGGGCCTCTACATCAACTCCATGGCCTCTCCGGTGATGTGTGAGTAGTTTACTTCAGACCTTCGGGTCCATAGTTATTAGCTAGATGGTTTTCTCTCTTTGGATCTCAATACAAAGTTCTCCTCGATCTTCTTGGAGATCTATTCGATGTAATCTTCTTTTGCGGTGTGTTTGTCGAGATCCGATGAATTGTGGGTTTATGATCAAGTTTATCTATGAACAATATTTGAATCTTCTCTGGAATTCTTTTATGTATGATTGGTTATCTTTGCAAGTCTCTTGAATTAGTTTGGTTTGGCCTACTAGATTGATCTTTCTTGCAATGGGAGAAGTGCTTAGCTTTGGGTTCAATCTTGCGGTGTCCTTTCCCAGTGACAGTAGGGGCAGCAAGGCACGTATTGTATTGTTGCCATCGAGGATAAAAGATGGGGTTTATATCATATTGCATGAGTTTATCCCTCTACATCATGTCATCTTGCTTAAAGCGTTACTCTGTTCTTATGAACTTAATACTCTAGATGCGTGCTGGATAGCGGTCGATGTGTGGAGTAATAGTAGTAGATGCAGAATCGTTTCGGTCTACTTGTCACGGACGTGATGCCTATATACATGATCATACCTAGATATTCTCATAACTATGCTCAATTCTATCAATTGCTCGACAGTAATTTGTTTACCCACCGTAATACTTATGCTATCTTGAGAGAAGCCACTAGTGAAACCTATGGCCCCCGGGTCTATTTCCATCATATTAATCTTCCAACACTTATTTTCTATTGCCGTTTATTTTACTTTGCATTTCTCTTTATCATAAAAATACCAAAAATATTATCTTATCATATCTATCAGATCTCACTCTCGTAAGTGACCGTGAAGGGATTGACAACCCCTTTATCGCGTTGGTTGCGAGGTTCTTATTTGTTTGTGTAGGTGCGTGGGACTCGAGCATGATCTCCTACTGGATTGATACCTTCGTTCTCAAAAACCGAGGGAAATACTTACGCTACTTTACTGCATCACCCTTTCCTCTTCAAGGGAAAACCAACGCAGTGCTCAAGAGGTAGCAGCTATGGACCCGAAGGTCTGAGGTAAACTACTCACACATCATCGGAGGGGCCATAGTGTTGATGTAGAGGCCCTCTATGATCAATCGCCCCCTTCGGCGGAGCTCCGAAAAAGGCCCCAAGATGGGATCTCTTGGGCACAGAAGGTTGTGGCGGTGGAAATAGGGTTTCGTGGTGCTCCTGGATGTTTGTGGGGTATATGGATATATATAGGAGGAAGAAGTAGGTCGGTGGAGCAACGAGGGGCCCACGAGGGTGGAGGGCGCAGGGGGCCCCCTGCCTCGTGGCCTCCTCGATTGTTTCTTGACGTCCACTCCAAGTCTCCTGGATCACGTTTGTTCCAAAAATAACGCTCCCGAAAGGTTTCATTCCGTTTGGACTCCGTTTGATATTCCTTTTCTGCGAAACACTAAAATAGGCAAAAAAATAGCAATTTGGGCTGGGCCTCCGGTTAATAGGTTAGTCCCAAAAATAATATAAAAGTGTAAAAATAAGCCCATTAACATCCAAAATAGATAATATAATAGCATGGAGCAATCAAAAATTATAGATACGTTGGAGACGTATCAAGCATCCCCAAGCTTAATTCCTGCTCGTCCTCGAGTAGGTAAATGATAAAAACAGAATTTTTGATGTGGAATGCTACCTAACATATTCTCAATGTAATTTTCTTTATTGTGTCATGAATGTTCAGATCCGAAAGATTCAAGATAAAAGTTTAATATTGACATAAAAATAATAATACTTCAAGCATACTAACAAAGCAATTATGTCTTCTCAAAATAACATGGCCAAAGAAAGTTATCCCTACAAAATCATATAGTCTGGCTATGCTCTCTTCACCACACAAAAATTTAAATCATGCACAACCCCGATGACAAGCCAAGCAATTGTTTCATACTTTTGATGTTCTCAAACTTTTCAATCTTCACGCAATACATGAGCGTGAGCCATGGATATAGCACTATAGGTGGAATAGAATGGTGGTTGTGGAGAAGACAAAAAAAGGAGAAGATAGTCTCACATCAACTAGGCGTATCAACGGGCTATGGGATGCCCATTAATAGATATCAATGTGAGTGAGTAGGGATTGCCATGCAACGGATGCACTAGAGCTATAAGTGTATGAAAGCTCAACAAAAGAAACTAAGTGGGTGTGCATCCAACTCGCTTGCTCACGAAGACCTAGGGCATTTTGAGGAAGCCCATCATTGGAATATACAAGCCAAGTTCTATAATGTAAAATTCCCACTAGTATATGAAAGTGACAACATAGGAGACTCTCTATCATGAAGATCATGGTGCTACTTTGAAGCACAAGTGTGGAAAAAGGATAGTAACATTGTCCCTTCTCTCTTTTTCTCTCATTTTTTTTTGTTCTTTTGGCCTTTTTTTTTTCGTCCGGAGTCTCATCCCGACTTGTGGGGGAATCATAGTCTCCATCATCCTTTCCTCACTGGGACAATGCTCTAATAATGATGATCATCACACTTCTTTTTACTTACAACTCAAGAATTACAACTCAATACTTAGAACAAAATATGACTCTATGTGAATGCCTCGGCAGTGTACCGGGATATGCAATGAATCAAGAGTGACATGTATGAAAGAATTATGAACGGTGGCTTTGCCACAAATACGATGTCAACTACATGATCATGCAAAGCAATATGACAATGATGGAAGCGTGTCATATAACGGAACGGTGGAAAGTTGCATGGCAATATATCTCGGAATGGCTATGGAAATGCCATAATAGGTAGGTATGGTGGCTGTTTTGAGGAAGGTATATGGTGGGTTTATGGTACCGGCGAAAGTTGCGCGGTACTAGAGAGGCTAGCAATGGTGGAAGGGTGAGAGTGCGTATAATCCATGGACTCAACATTAGTCATAAAGAACTCACATACTTATTGCAAAAATCTATTAGTTAATCGAAACAAAGTACTACGCGCATGCTCCTAGGGGGATAGATTGGTAGGAAAAGACCATCGCTCGTCCCCGACCGCCACTCATAAGGAAGACAATCAATAAATAAATCATGCTCCGACTTCATCACATAACGGTTCACCATACGTGCATGCTACGGGAATCACAAACTTCAACACAAGTATTTCTCAAATTCACAACTACTCAACTAGCATGACTCTAATATCACCATCTCCATATCTCAAAACAATCATCAAGTATCAAACTTCTCTTAGTATTCAATGCACTTATATAAAGTTTTTATTAAGCCTAAAAGCAAATTGCCATGTTGTTCTAAAGGAATCTCAAAATAATATAAGTGAAGCATGAGAGATCAATTATTTCTATAAAATGAACCCCGTGCTCTAAAAGATATAAGTGAAGCACTAGAGCAAAAACTATATAGCTCAAAAGATATAAGTGAAGCACATAGAGTATTCTAATAAATTAATTCATGTGTGTCTCTCCAAAAGGTGTGTACAGCAAGGATGATTGTGGTAAACTAAAATAAAACTCAAATCATACAAGACGCTCCAAGCAAAACACATATCATGTGGCGAATAAAAATATAGCTCCAAGTAAAGTTACCGATACGAAGACGAAAGAGGGGATGCCTTCCGGGGCATCCCCAAGCTTAGGCTTTTTGGTGTCCTTGGATTTTACCTTGGGTGCCTTGGCATCCCCAAGCTTAGCTCTTGCCACTCCTTGTTCCATAATCCATCAAATCCTTACCCAAAACTTGAAAACTTCACAACACAAAACTTAAAGTAGAAAACTTCGTGAGCTCCGTTAGCGAAAGAAAACAAAAGACCACTTCAAGGTACTGTAATGAACTCATTCTTTATTTATATTGGTGTTAAACCTACTGTATTCCAACTTCTCTATGGTTTATAAACTATTTTACTAGCCATAGATTCATCAAAATAAGCAAACAACACACGAAAAACAGAATCTGTCAAAAACAGAACAGTCTGTAGTAATCTGTAGCTAACAAAACTTCTGGAACCCCAAAAATTCTAAAATAAATTCTGGACGTGAGGAATTTATCTATTAATCATCTTCAAAAAGAATTAACTAAATAGCACTTCCAAATAAAAATGGCAATTCTCGTGAGCGCTAAAGTTTCTGTTTTTTACAGCAAGATCAAAGACTTTCCCAAGTCTTCCCAACGGTTCTACTTGGCACAAACACTAATTAAACACAAAAAACAAACCAAAACAGAGGCTAGATAAATTATTTATTGAATAACAGCAAGAAAATATTGGGTTGTCTCCCAACAAGCGCTTTTCTTTAAAGCCTTATAGCTAGGCATAATATTTCAATGATGCTCACATGAAAGACAAGAATTGAAGCACAAAGAGAGCATCATAAAACACGTGACAAACACATCTAAGTCTAACATACTTCCTATGCATAGGCATCTTATAGGCAAACAAATTATCAAGGCAAGCAAAAACTAGCATATGCAAGGAAGCGGAAAGAAAACAATAGCAATCTCAACATAACGAGAGGTAATTTAGTAACATGAAAATTTCTACAACCATATTTTCCTCTCTCATAATAATTACATGTAGGATCATAAGCAAATTCAACAATATAGCTATCACAAAACATATTCTCACAGATCCACATGTATGCAAAGTTGACACTCTTCCAAAATAGTGGGATTAACATTAACTAAAGTCATGACCTCTCCAAACCCACTTTTATCAAAAACTTCATAAGATTGAACATTCTCCAAATATGTGGGATCTAAAGTTGACACTCTTCCAAACCCACTTTCAATATTATTGCAAACATTATTATCAATCTCATATTCATCATGGGGCTTAAATAAATTTTCAAGATCATAAGAAGAATCACCCCAATCATGATCATTGCAACAAGTAGAGGACATAGCAAAACTAGCATCCCCAAGCTTAGGGTTTTGCATATTAGCACAATTGATTTAATAGAATTTATACTATCATCATTGCAATCATGCTTTTTATTCAAAGATCTATCGTGAATCACTCATAAAGTACTTCATCACTTTTTCAGATTCACGAATTTCAAGCAACTTCATAAAGATAATCTAGTGCACAAAACTCACTAGCAATTGGTTTC
>NC_053025.1:199768482-199812454 GCF_003073215.2 Triticum urartu | reverse complement strand
AACCCTAACCCGATCCAAATTATCGGATTTCCGAGCCCGCCCGGACGTCCGGCCACCGGTCGTCCGACCATCTTCGGATTCCGATACCTGTAGTTTCCCACTTCGGCTGATTTTTGTTTTGTCCATAAGTAATTCATCCGGAGTCCAATTTTCGCGTTCTTTAGCTCGTTTTGAAGCTCTTGATATCCCCCTTCTCACAAAAATACCACCAAAACCATTTGACCCCATCAAATTTTTGGAACTTTGGCATTTTTGCCTAGGGCTTCCGTCACATCCTCTGCTACACCACCACCGACTTTCGCAACCTAACCAATTTTGTTCCCCATCGCATTAGTGGTTGCTTGAGGAGTGATTTGAGTCTCCTAAGGTGTCTAGGCTACTTAGGTACGGTTGCTTCTTCGTCAACCACCAACACCACCATAACTTCCGCATAGTTTTGTCCACCTCACACTCCCGCCACCCCGACCTAACCCAATTTTGTTTGTGTTGTGACTTGTGTCTTCTAAGGTGTTTAGGCTACTTTGGTACCATGCTTCCAACTCCGACACCGTGTATAGTCCACCACCTTACCCTCCATTTCTGCATTGCCTACTCGCAAATCCCATCATTGCATTTCCACAATCCCATTGAGCTTCCACAACCACCACCGCATTCCCGCTACCACCATTTGACATTTGAGATTTTGAGTTCGTGGTTTTTCTGTTTCCTAAGGTGTTTTGGCTACTTAGGGACGAGTCGCCATCATCTTGGTATCTCCATCAAGATCACCGCCACTCATCATCACCACGGACGGTAACCTCCATATCATCTTGGTATCATGGTATTCCTCCATTGTATATTCACTTGCCATTGCATTGATAACCCCTAGCCTATTTTGCGTTACTTTCCTATCGAGACTAGCCATTTGAGTATTGCCGGCAACGTTACTTTTGCACATTAGTGATCTACACCATACATTGCATACATACCATACTATATCAGTATCATCTTGGTATCATATCATCCTTTGTGCCACAAGTTTATTCCCATATATATACAATTGATATCTTGGTTTGTGCATTGTGTAAAAGTGGCCATATAAAAAAAGAGAAAAGAATAAGCTTTTAAGCAAAAGATAAAGAGCAAAGAAGCTTGTAAGCAATAGCCATAGCATCATACCACATTGTCATATCCGATCATGTTGTATTAGACCACCGGAACATACATACATACCATACTTGGGATAAAAAATTCATACATTTTTCAACTTATAGGTTGTGCACAAGTGTTGTATACGCCTATAGAGCAATCATGCTAGCGCTCTCTTGAGTTGTGCAACATGAGCGTTTCCTTGGTTGCATTCAACCCATATCTTGACCCTGTACAAAGCGTTGGGCCTGCTTTGTTGTACACGGTGTCGTCATTAAATAAGCCAATCCGACGCCTATTGGTGATCTAAGCGTGGTTGTTCGTTGCCCACAGTCACCGATCGGGTACGCGAGTCGCCCGGGCTTTCCCAAGGATACTTGTATTGCAGACGTCGTCCGTCAACCTTACTTCAATCCTAGACGTCTTCCCCGACTGCTGATGTCCCCCAGCGCGCACATCTTTCTTCCTCGAGCGGATCCACACATAATCGTGTCTATATCTGTGTAATGGATGCCAGGTGTGACAAACGCGGACACAGACTATATAATTTTAGACCTTGTAGCTCATACACACCGACAACAGTATTCTTTATGTCATTAGTCTTTCTCGAGTTCGATTTCTAACCAGATACAAAGCCACCGAATGAGTCGTTTCCACAATGAGAGTTGCTACTCAGCTTTGTGCGGACCTAATAGTTTCCTTGTCATACGCTTATTATACAGGATAGCGATCTCGTAGTGTTGTCGACGTTTCCGCAGTCAAAAACATATCGTCGCCAGTGTGATGATGCCAATTCGCACTCTCTCTTCAATCCGTCAAAAGACTCACACTTATAAGCTTAGTCAAGCCCAAATAGATGGCCAATGGGGTTTCCCTGTATTAGGGAGACATCTTCGTCGTCAAGAGAGACCATCTACAACTGACATGTGCATGATACATGTTTTATTTCTTAACATTTCCACACACAATTTATCTTTCTACCACGTAATCAACCTAGTGTGATGATCTACAACCATTCGAACCTACGAGATGAGTGCTCAGGATTGAGTGTCTTAAGGTGCTATATGATGTAGCCGAAAGCCAACTGTCGTTCCAGCGTATCACAACAGGACAGTTAAGCTCCTCCAGAGAAGCCACAGGCCACCCTCGCCCCTTTCATCCTGAAAACTCTGAAGCCTCAGTCTGTCGCGACAGTTTGTTGCGTTAGACAACAGCACGATTTTAGAGTATCTCAGCCGCGCCCCAGAAAGGCCTTCCCAGCCATCCTTTCGCGAGCTTCCAGAGACAGTACAAAGAAGTAGACCCGTCCCGCACCGATCCAATTACCAGTCGCAGTACCCACAGGAGCCTGCGATCTCCGACCGCACCCTCTTCGAGCGAGGTCCTCTGACATATGATTCAGCTAGCGCGCCCAAAGCGCCATCCTCAGGCCCGACAACCCTGCGCACTTTCGGGATAGTACCGAGCCGATCCTGCTCGGGCGCGCGAAAAGCGCACTCCAAGGTCTGGAGCGCGACTCCAGAGCCAAGACGGCCCGAGCCTCGCCCAGACTGCTGACACCCCGCTGCCGTACGGCTCTTCACCCGAAGACGCCCGTCCCTCTGACGCTTCCGCACATCGCGAGCCGATCATCCTATGCCAAGAGCTACGCCCGTCAGCCTTTAATCTCATGGAGTTCCCAAGAGAGGCCGAAAGAGTACTACGCTCACGGATGTGGGAGCGTGGTGCAGATCTGCGCGAACGCCTCCCACGTCACCCTACCTCAAGCTTACGCACGCTCGAGTACCACTTACCGCCCCGGAGAAGCTCAGCGCAGTGGCGAAGATTGAATCAACTACAAGCACTTTGCCCCAACCTACCCTTCGCACTCTGCGCCCGACAAGCCACAGCCCATAGACTGCTACAGACCGACACAAAGGCATCATGCCTTCCTCCCGAAGAGCCACCGCCGAGCTCACGCTCCTCCCTGTCCACATTGGCTCACGCACACTTCGAGACCACATAACATGAGTTGGCCCAACTAAAGAGAGGCCTTTGCCGAGCCGACGGCCAGCCGATAGCCCATCCATCCTGCGGCCTCCATCTCCGATGGCCGAGATTTCCACACCGGTTAACTGAAGGCGCCAAGCTGGCGGCCAAGAGACACCTACCCATCCGACGACCGACCGCTTTCCAAACCCTTTCTCCCAGCTCGGCGAACAAGGTGAATCCCTTTGCTCTCACTGAGTGCACAGATGAAGGATTGCGCACCTCTCGCGGAGCCCCGACGGACGCAGCAATCGCGCGCGTGCGCCAACGCGAGCCCCGAGTGGGACCGGCATAGCGAGGGAGGAGTTGCCCACTTCACCATCCACTCCGGTGCCGCTACGTGCCCTTTCCGCGACCCAATAACCCCCCTCCTTTGATGACTTACAGACCCAGACTTGCCGCGGACGACAGAAGACCAAGTTTGTCGGGTTGCGCGCCCTTCCTCGTCTACCGGACGCCCGCGGGACTACAGCAACTCCCTCGCGCGAAGAGGCATCCGCCTCGTGCCCACCCCACAGCCTGCACTGGACTTGCGCCAGCATGATCCCCTACCCGCCGCCAGGGCAGAACAGCATGAGGCGAGCAGCAAGGTATGGATGACCCAGCTGACCCAGCACAACGTGCCGCCGTATAGTCGCCGACGAGTCCCAAAGGTCGTGATAACCAACAGTGTCGAGTAACCAACCACGGAGCCTCCGCGTTCAACACATTGCACCCTGGTGAGCGTCGCTGTTGAGTAATTTCAAAAAATTCCTACGCACACGCAAGATCATGGTGATGCATAGCAACGAGAGGGGAGAGTGTGATCTACGTACCCTTGTAGATCGACAACGGAAGCGTTAACTTAGTTGATGTAGTCGTACGTCTCCACGGCCCGACCGATCAAGCACCGAAACTACGGCACCTCCGAGTTCTAGCACACGTTCAGCTCGATGACGATCCCCGGACTCCGATCCAGCAAAGTGTCGGGGAAGAGTTCCGTCAGCACGACGGCGTGGTGACGATCTTGATGTACTACTGTCGCAGGGCTTCGCCTAAGCACCGCTACAATATTATCGAGGACTATGGTGGAAGCGCAGGGGGCACCGCACACGGCTAAGAATATGATCACGTGGATCAACTTGTGTCTCTGGTGCTCCCTGCCTCCGTATATAAAGGACCAAATGGGCTGTATTATATAAGAGGATCAGAGGTGGATTCCCCGATACGAACCCATCCGGCCTCAGTATTGACTACTTTATTGCGACGCCATAGGGAGCAGCGTCTCTCCTCCCATCCCATATTTGAGATAGACCAGTGGGAGAAAGAAATTGGACAATTCAAGGAGAAGAAAGGGGCGGCCCGCCCCCTCTCCTAGCGCAATCGGACCAGGGGGGAGGAGGCGCCCACGTTCACGCACCTCTTAGTGAGTTCTGCACTCCGGTATGTGCCATTCTTCATTACTCACTGACTAGGAGATGCCACACACACACCCCACCACCGGGATTGATATAGGGCACCGCCCACCATTACTGCTGCGGGAATGTGAGGTTCCGCGCTACTTAATTACCTCCGGCATCTACCAGTGAGTTTTCTTAAGCCAAACAACTCATATGACGGAACACTTCCGTGTCCTGACATAGGTTGAATATAAAGGTATGCGCTGCGACGGCCTATTCTATCAAACCAATCCATACATGTATCATGATCCCTCATCGACTCCAGTTGTTCGACGCAACGTCTCTTGCGTTCATTATGGGTCCTGTGACCACATCCACGGTGACTTAACCGAAAGCATATACGAGCCTACTACATCCTCGACACACACAGCTCAATGGACTTAAAACGTCCACATACCACCTCTAATTATGTGACCAAAACATCCTACGAGCCCCTTAAGCTGTGACCTGATATCGATCCCATCGCGGCCGTGCCACATGGTTCCATCGAAAGATGAACAGATTGAAATCCCGTAGCACCACTATTGTACTCTATAGCCCACACTACTCTCAGAGCCAATATAACAGAATAGTCGGGCAAACATCTAGAGAAGCTCATAGTGTGCCTCACATAGTGATATTCTAGCGAGGAGAGATCTCTATTCTGGATCAGGACCCGCACCGAATGCAACACTTCATGCCAATTGATGATTGTCCTTGATCGCCTGTTGTCATCATCGAATCCATGTTACTTGCCTTCGCCATAGCATCTACGTGATCGTAGATGCCAACTTCCCCCATGCGCATGATTACCCCATGTATGGAGTATGCTAGTATGATGAAATTACGCGAAGTTACAATCTCGATTTGAGAACATCTTAGTCAGTTCTTTCTTCACTCCGAGGTTTTGGCATAGGACATCTCCGTAATACTTATCATACCATATTCCCTTTAGGGCACATTCAATGTTGCGCACAACGAAATCCTCGATTAGCTTTAGCCATATAGCATTCAAGCCTATGTGCGAATGTCGATCTGAGATCAACCAATTCATATTGCAATAACATTCATTCCCAGAATGACGATTGGCGTCAGAATATACCGTCATTTAAAATCCAAACACTCAGTGTTTCGCAAGCTAGTATACAGGACATCTTGACTAATCTTACCGAAATTAACGGGCACCAGATTACCGTTCCCTAGACTATGTAGATTACACTACTGATGTACACTTTGGCATCGACATCCTTGATTCAAGTAATTTACGCTTTAAGTCCATAAATCCAACCTCGCCCTATTTTTCTACAGTATTTCTCTTAGAGTGAACATTTGTTGTCCTTTGATTCTCCAGTCATTATCACATAGTACCCAAATAATGTCTCTCGTAACAGACGCCCACCACAAATATCTGTGTTGCATGCATTAATAGACATAAGTCTCATATTAGTCAATTACAACACTCCGATTCAAGCTAAATGTTCATCCCCAATATAACTATATGATAGTGCAACACCTCAATACGCAAATCGAACATAACTACATGCTATTGATTGCCAAACTGTAACTCGGTCTAATAACGCTGTTAATTGCATAAATGTTCATCCACCCTAGTGCTCTAGTATCAATATAATACCCTATACTACCACTTTAATTGTCTAGTTGATGGATGCCCGTTAATACAACAATGTAGCTACCTACCTCTTTGTCCTTATGGTTAGGAAACATAACCATCTTTGTATTAATAAGCGAAGTCTAGCCCCAATTCGAGAAGAGTGCTTATGCTAGTGACATCTGCTAGACTATGAATGCCGTTACTTTATTTGCACAAACTACATGTGTTGATTCACTGTACATCTCTCAAGGTTAATGAGGTAACTATTGAATGTGTTACCATTTTATCACACTAACGACACAAACCTAATCACTATTTACCATTGTTATCCCATTGTCTATGAGTGAAGATAGATTAAATAATAACTGGACCCCATTACTGTGCACTCTACAGAGAAGCATATTTTCATATTCATCAACACCAATCTATCTCTGCACATTAGAGGATTCAAACAAAACATACTATATAGCTCCTAAGACAATTGATGACTGAGTGAATGCATCTCCGTAATCACCCTCATCTACCAGACACCTCTATCGTCTTCATGCAATAGTTCCTTGTCCGCGGCCTGTCATAGTTTCTTCTACGTATGGAGAGGCTTACGTCACCCAACTGGGGCTTGTATTGCTATTGTCCATGGCAAACTAATTTTCAGAATTCCATTTTGCCCTTATGTACTCGCTCATGCTCTACCACCTACTTGCTAATGTGATCTCTCGCACCATTCCGCGGGACTAGATTACCACCCTGTAATGCACCAAAGCGTCATCTCAGTGCATCTCACCTCTTTCTCGTCCTACCTCCATCTAGCCTAGTAAATAGAGAAGGAGACGTCTTCAAATACCACTCTCGAGAGTGCTAGTCAGTGTCCGAGAGAACATGACCCGATGTATGGTGACCAGAATGTTGCCATAAGCACGGATCATTGAGACCTGAGCTATGTCTTAGCCCTTTTTGACAGTCATACCCTCCCACGCGCGTAGAGCTCTAAGATAACTTATATGTAGTCCATCAGAGCAAGTCGTCCTTATGGAGTGTTATGTATACTCAATTAGCAAGCTAGTGTCCAATCTTAGATTAATACTAGTAACTCTCAGTGCATAAATGATCGAGAGGATCTCCACCAAGTATAAATGATTGCCGCCCCTAGAGGCAATATAGATGAGTATTATGTGACATCATTTTGCCCACTACAGCTACACGACTTATCTCTATATCATGGCTTCATATCTCTATGATATAGATGTTGTCCTTATATCTATCCGCTCAAGATATGATGTCAATAACTTGACCATGTCAATAATCAGCCAAGTACGATGTTTGTGAACTACAATACGACAAACAGATGTTTACAGACCTTTAGTCATGCACCTCTAACTTTGACTTATTTGTTCGGTCTCTATTAATCTTAAGTATCAGGTATAATTGCCTTTTCCATCAGTTATAGCCGCATCGCTCCGACTTATCAAGTGACCAGGATCATTTTTGTCATTAACGGAATCATCATCATTTAAATATTAGTATGAGAATGCCGTGCAATAGAGCATGACCCATCTATGTCCTCTTATTAATGAAGTCTTTTACCCCACCCATAACCCTTCTCCGACATATCAGGCATATTTTGTGATTTCAACATCATATGTCTTTCTTCCTTGGACTTATATCAGTCGTCCCAGTCTATTGACGTCGATGATCTCCTTCTGTCAATCGTCCCACGTCCATGTCCGATGAGCCTATGGTATTACCACTGTGATGTGGACTAACTGAATATTGATTGTCGCACATATCCATGAAATATGAGTGGCCTTGATTATTAATGTTACTCTAACAGCAGGTGTGTCTACGCCAAAGCCGAAGTAGAAGATAGATGGTTGAGAGCCAGAATACTTCCGAGAATGTAGGAAGAATTGTCTGAGCTCTTTCAGTCGCCAATTAGTTGGCATAAGAGGGTATCTCTGGTCTTTGTCGTCTTCGTGTGAAGACATGCACCCTCGAGTGACATCCGATCCAGTCCCTAGCTCAAAAGCGCAACTGCCAAACTAATGAGTTATGGATATATAGCCCCATGCGTGTAGTTCTAATTGATGTGTTCGCAAAACATCGCACATGATGTATTACGATAAAATGGCTAGTTGAGAACTGATTAGCATCTCCCAGAGTGCAGCGAGCGTAACGAGGACCACCTGTCGCATCTTCTCAAAAAATTGAGATAGCAGCATATCTAATCCAAGCCATATTTCGTCAGTGGCTTAGAAGGATTAACATACCGATGAACTTCGAAGATTGGCGGTTATAACAGGACACCATAAAACCATTATTTGAGTGCATTGTTGACTCGCCGGTATATTCACTCGACCCGGTTAGGTGAGAAATTGCATTGCTCTTCGTCTAAGCTAGAGCCATCATTATACAGCCATCATCCATAAATGCAGCATGATCCATGAGTGTATATGCCTGCCGGCTTTGACTATGGTTAATCCGACCAAGGATTCATTGTATGCACCTTATGTGGCTCATGTATCTCACTACTATTGGTTCGCTGGAACCATGCGCTAACTCTCCTACGCATCTACATATTACGCGGTATTTCTGTCCCGATTTATCTATATGCTTATAATTATGATGTAGTTTATGAGTAGTTCCCTTCTGACATAGCACGCGAAAGCTAGTTTCCGAGTCCCGAGATGAGATACATCGAGCTGGCACATATCTGATAGGTTGTTAGTCTCGAAATGGTCGAGACATGAAAGATTGATATATGGACGGCTATATTTCTGGAGCACCGAGATAAGTTCTCATCACCAGCCCTAATCCATCATCGAGCGAACACGAAAACCGGAGAGCACAGCCTGAGTGAGGGTTGAGCGCGCGGTAGATCTCCGCCCCGCTGAGCATAGTGAGTTATAAGTGACACCATATGGGACTTCCTACTCTTTGAGTGTGATGAGAGAAGTAGATTCAGGGTCAGCCAAAGGCTCTTACGCGATTAACCTTTCATTTAAAGCGCCGTCTCCTTCGCTCCACCCCTCTGTCCGAATACTGGACCTAGGTGGAGGATAGAGAGCGCGTCCGCTGCGTCGCCCCCCACCATTATTCTCTCGCTCCTTCCCTCCTCACCCTCTTCTCACCACCTTCCCCCCTCCCCCTTCTTCCCCGGAGGGACTCCTCACTTGAGTGTCTTCGCTCCTATGATGAGCTCAACGTTGTCGGCTCTTATCATCTCCTCCTTGGAGTCCTTATTATATTCACAATCCTTGTGTGCGAGACAACCGCGATGCCACTCCTGTGACCACAACTAAGTTGATGACATCCACACAGTTGTGTATGCATTGAATCACACTCACTCCATTGTAGCATGTGCCCCTCTTTCTACGCGATATCACCTTCTTGCAACTAATTGCTAACGCTACATGTTGTTTTTCCAAAGTGTTGTGTCTTGTCTCTGCTTTTGAAGGAATCCCAAGATGGTGCGACATTGGAGAGTGCCCATTTCGAGCTTCAAGATGACGAGAACTTGGTGATCGACCACTCCTACACGGCGACGCCATCTCTTTCCCATGGTGATTTGGATTTCGATCCGAGGTCGGATCTTTCCCAAGGGGGAGGGGAGATGATGCGGAGCATCCTATCGGACATCACCATGTCAAGAGTCCATTCGGCAAGTGACACGTGCGACATCTACTTCACATACACAAAGGTGAATCATCTCCTTTACACGTGCTCACTTGACCCCTTCGAGGATGGTATACTACTTGACACTCCACTCGTGTGCATGCATAGGTGTATTGTCGGAATGGTACGAGACGAGGAGGAGTGAGCGCAAGGAATAGCTAACACCCAACTAAGTTCACGCATATCTCTCTCGTAGTTTTGGTGAGTCATGAACACAAGAAGAAGGGGCTACTATCAGATCACCGACATACCTCTCGAACTGTCTTCCCCAAGTCCTCTGATCATATAGACCCTACCACACAATCTATTCTTCATTATGACTTCTGCAAGCCCTGGAGTGGCGTTAGGAAGTTTGTTTATGTAAATACATACTACGAAGAGCCCACAAACACAACCCCTAATACCTAACCATAACCTAGTACAAGCCGGCCTGATGCCCATTCGCTTGTTCTCATCCCCACCGTCTCAACCACCATAACCAAGAAAACCCTCTGAAAGTCATGCCACCCTACCAACCCGCTCTCCCCGGCCAGTTGAAATCATCCGTTGGACGCCCATCTCCCTGAGCTTGCCTGCTCATGGGCGCCTGGAAAAGTGACTCCTATGCCGTCCACGCCGCTTGGTTCGGCCCGACTCGACTCCCTACCAGTATGGACGTCCAGGTGGCGCGAGTAATCTTCACCAACTAATTGCATAAAAGAGATTTCATGTCGGCAATAGTATTCCAGAACGTGCAACGATAAAATTGGAGTCTGAGCGTGAGCGGCACAAGAGCGCACCTCCGAGGCGTCATACTCCCCGTGGAGGAACGCACCGCTGCCCCGACCAACCACTCGAAATCCTCCAGGTTCGCGACCAGACCTCAGGAAGGAGTTTACGCCCCAACGGTTCGATTCGTCACCCGGCACCAGGAGTGTCCCAGAAAATGGCACCACTCCCCTCTGTGCCATGACCGCCTGATATCCAATTCAACAAGTCCATTCTCACTCCAGCCCGTCGGTTCCCGGCGCGCAAACTGGTCCGACGCGCCGGGATTCGCCCTGTAAAACACCTTGCAATATCCACTCAAGTAGCTCCTGTTCTTCGGCAGGCCTTCCAGGCACCGTACTCCCCGCGGCATCGGGGCCGAACGCTGGTTCGGCGCCGCCGCGTCTACCCTATGCGACCCTCGCCGGGGACCAGGCGGAACACTCGGCCATCGGGAGATAGGAGAGAGGGTTCCATTTTTCTCTCCCCACGTATGAATGACTCGACAGCGTTGCTCCGTGCGGGAGAGAGGACGATCTCTCTGGCATTGATCATCACCCTCGCGCCGACGAGATGTAGGCGTCTAGGTACGGTCTCCGACAACACTAGGCTTAGCACATACCGTCATGGAGACACATACATTGAATTCAACATCGAGCATGTCTGGGTCCATCAGCGAGTTATATCCCGGAGCTATAGCACTGGCGCTAACAGGACTCTACGTGAAACCGGGTGTTAGCAGAGTGCTAGGATGTAGAGAGCACCGCGAGAGACTGACAGCGGAGAGCGCACCGGCTTTATATAGCCGCGACCGCCGGTCGACGATTCTCCCGCTGTATAGCGGCGACAGAGCTATGCGACAGGACGAGCGAGTGTGAAAAACACAATCCGCCCAGTCAAGTGTCCTGAGCAGTAGGGGCGTGGCGCCCCTAGCGGAGCACCGCCTGGTTTGAACCGGGCAGCCCCCGTGACGTGTCTGCCCGGTGAGGAATCAATGGTTAAGGACGACGGTGCTCGGGTACCCTTACCAATGGCTTGATTCCAGCCCAGAAACACTAACTACATTCCCATGAAGAAAAGCGAAATCCTAGGGGCGTAATACAGACGAGGAATAGATCGACGACACCCAAGCGAGTGTTCCATCATCACGATACATATGCCCTATATGAGTACATACAACATGCATCACAAACCACAAACTCTACAACTCAAGTACTTATTTATAAGCTCCAGAGAGCCATATCAAATACATGTTTCATAATAGATTAGGGGTTTCAGTCAATGACTGCCCGACTCAAGGTCGGCGCCTCAGCCGGACTCTATTTAACGACGCAAATGCAATAAACGCGCATCGCCTCCGCGGCGCCCAGTCGCGCAGCACTCGGAAACTTATGACAGGCTTCTGCCGACCTAGGACGTCCTCGATTGCCCCCTAGGCTCCATCTCCGCCATCGAGGCGGAGCGAATCAAAATCCGATTGGCGTGCGCTGTGGCCGTGACAGCTCAACACCTTCGCGGATTGTTCGACTGTCGCCACGCGCGGCGTCCTAAACATAAATGCGCACTCCGAGGTGCAGGAGCCTCTTGGGCCGTCGTTGTCCGTCTGCGGAGAGGACAGCTAAGTTTAACATGCAAGAGCGATATGAGCTCTAACCAAACAATGCCGGTGCTAACGCTCCAAGCAACAAGATACTGTACATACGCAGCTACACCTATCCACGACCTGAATCGAAAGGGCCAGATAGCCTGTGTTCTAAATACCAAAATCAGCCATATTCTCCCCGCAAGAGCGTCAGAGGTGGGGTATCTCTCAAACAACTGCTACAGACACATCTTACCTCACTATCGTCATGAAGCCACTATCCTACAATCTGGAAGAACACACCAACTATCTATGTAATAGATTATCTTACGTGGCCCTCAAGCAGATACAGAAATTGTTCGCGGAAATCTACTAACAAATAAAACATAGCCACAATACATCCCCACCAAAGGGATCACTGCCTTCTCCTATTCCATCTCATTAGTCGCAAAGTTCGTTCAGATAGTTCTATCTCCCTCTTGAGACTCAACAGATTATTACCTTTCCCCATCTTTATTACAAACCACCCAGTGCCATTCTATTTTAGCAAATCTCAAAAGCATTAAGCTGTTGTTCTTTTCCTCTAAAGATGGAAAAACTTATCTAAAAACATAGCAACCAAGTAGTCCCTTCACTGCGGTCATAAGTGTCTGTGCTTAATGTGATAACCCGTAGCACAATCAGAGAAACACACTCCTATACTCCATCACCTTGCCCAAAGAGGTAGGGGACCGCCATCGTACCACGTTATGTCACACTACTGAGATTTGTGGGTCCACGACCCTCATCTTTCGTTCCGAGCTCGAGTCGTGTGTAACCACAGTAAGACAGATATACAAAACGATCGCGAAACCTTCTAATTGCACAAATATATATCATGACCTGCTGTGTCCGTGTAGACCACGTACATCTCTGACGAACCCTCCACAAGTCCTCTAGTCCCAGGCGAATCCATGTTCGACATCCCGCAATATTCCCGTGAGTCTCCAAGAGATCTGCACCTGCCTGGAAATGCCCGCCATAGTGACAGCTCCGGGCCCGGGCGGACACGAATCGGACGCGCTGCACGTCTCCTCGTCGCGCCTCCCGCAGCCGCCCCAACAGTGTACCAGTCTCCAGCATCTCTCCGACACGGCACAGCCCCAACCGTCAACCGCGGTGCGTCGTATTTATGGCGAACGACCACCGTATCTAGCGAGGCCCACGCTAACTCAGCCCAGTGGAGACGCCATCCTCCTTTAGGGTAGATCTACGCTGACTGCGCAGGTCGCGATGTAAGCCCACCCCTAGGTCTAGGCCCTCTCACTGCCTCCACTTCTCCCGTCCACAATCTAGCCCCCCCACCACCACCACTTCACTTTGCTTCCTCGCCTCCACCCACTTGGCCGGTAGGCAGCCTACTCGTGGACGGCTGCCAGTGAACGCCGTCCAGAATCAACCCTAGAGCGTACCATAGAAGCCCCCCAGAAACTAGTTGCAAACTGTCCGCAGCGCGACCTCCCCCGAATACAAGGCTTCGGCGCCGACGAACGACCAGGAGGAGGAGGTCGAGAAGCCGCGACACTCGACGCGATGAAGGAGGAAACACTGGCTGCGTCAGGAGCAGGCCTATAGTAGGGCCAATGGTTGGTAGTCGAGCGAGGAGCAGATGCGCTACTGCGATGCTAAATCAGCGGATAAGCAGCGCTCCCGGAGTTCTTATGCTCAAGGAGGAGACGGAGGAGTAGTAGCTGCGTAATCACGCATACAGACTCAGATCTCATGGACGGTCTCAATGAAACACCCACCATGTACTCCTACATGGCCTCTCATCGATACCTTTACCAAAACATGTTCAACACATCCCTCACATTACCGACATAATCTTCACTCTAGCCCATCACCCAGATGAACCAGACCTGACACAACTCTAAGCATAGCAGGCATAGCAAGGTAGGAATCACATACATGGCTCAATCAACTCCTACACATGCTAGTGGGTTTCATCTAGTTACTGTGGCAATGACAGGTCATGCAGAGGATAAGGGTTCAACTACCGTAGCACACAGCAGTTTGAATCGCGTTGTCTTAATGCAGTAAACAAGAGCAGAAGCGAGAACATGGGTTTGTATCGGAATGATCAATGGGTTGCTTGCCTGTTGTAGTGGTAGTAGGGTACTGCCCTTCAAACGGATACTCGGGGTTATCCTCGGAGGCAGAACCTACCACGGAGCAACACGAAGGAGAGCGGAGCGAACGGCTAATGCAGCTCGGAGGGTCGGGCTGACGAGCGGGGCGGCGAAGGGGATCTCCGGTGGCCGGAGTTGAGGATGAGCTCGTGCAGCGTCTCCGGGGCGAGCGAGCGCTCGGGGCTCGACCTACTCGATGTAATCGATGACGGCGGAGCTCTGGACACGATGGCGCGGCGCGAGGACGACGGAGGGCACGGCGGCTACGACGGTGCGGCGACAGGGCGTCGGCCATGGTGGGGAACGGCGAAGGGAGAGACAGGGGGGATGGCGTGTCCAGGGGCTTCGGGGTGCGACGTGGAGGCGTCCAGGGCACGGCGGCAAGCAGGTGACGCCGTGGCGAGCTCGGGCACGCCGGCGTCACCTCCCTGCCTGCCTGGCGGGGAAGAAGCAGCTGGCTGGCGCGGGCCAGCACAGTGCTGGGCCGCCAGGTGGGCCGGCTGGTGAGCTAGCTGGGCCGCCAGGTAAGTTTCTTCTCTCTCTCTCTCTCTCTTTTTCTTTTTTTTTTTTCTATTTTTCTGCAACTGTTGGGCTTTATTAAAAATACCTAGACATCTTTAAAAATCCTGAAAATAATAGGGGCTCTGTTTAGATTATTCCAACAGCCCACACTTATTTCCAGAATTATTTGAGCATTTAAATTATTTTATAGCATTTAAATGCCCAAATTCAAATACTTATGATTTAATTCAAAAAATCCAGAATGTCCTAGAAAAGAGTGCACCATTTTTGCCAGGGTTTTAGCCCAATCCAGAAATGATGAACATTTTGTGAAGGGCATTTTGGGTTCATTGAAAATTTTAGTAAACCCTAGTTGTTTTCCAGAGGGGGTGTGGGGTTCTGTCTTCCCCATTTCAAATTTAAGAGGAATTTAAACATGATGCACACTCTAATGCTTGAACTAACTAGGGTGTGACAACTCACCCCCACTCAAAAGAATCTCGTCCCGAGATTTAGGATCCTCCGGAAAGAAGGTGGGGTACTCGAGTCGAAGACGATCCTCCCTTTCCCAAGTGGCTTCTTTCTCGGAATGGTGTGACCATTGAACCTTGAGAAACTTGATATTATGACGTGAACCTCAGCTTGATCAAGAAAATATATTATGAGCGAGGGTCTGCTAGGCTTGATGGCGCACACATTTTTTTTTGTATTTCTAACGATTGGAACTACGAATGATATTGCCGATTGGTAGAGACGCATTTATCTTGTAGATCAAGCTTTTTGCTTTCCACTTCACGATAGATCGCAAGCAGACGCTCCGATTGAGAAACGTGGGAAGACATCCGTAAGCTCTCTTGTGAAAAGAATGCGATATGATAGTTCAGATTGTCAAGTGTTTCGCTATAGGCAAGAATTCGAAAGGGTCATAATGTAACGAGACCGCAATTGAGTTCCCTTTTGAATAACCGAAAACGCATGGGTTCCCTTTAACGGAGTAACCCGAAGGTAAGCCTTCTCGCGACTTCATAAGTCATAGGCTTATGTTTACGATCATATTGACTCTTTTGACGAGATTGGGCTGTTTTCAATTTCTCACGAATAACGCAAACCTGTTCTTTGCTTCCTGAATCATATCCGGGCCAAAGAGTTGTCTTTCCGGTTTCTGACCAGTTAAGAGGCGTTCGACATTTTCATCCATAGAGAACTTCGAAAGGAGCCTTGCCCAAGCTAGCTTGATAACTATTGTTGTAAGCAAACTCCGCGAATGGAAGGCATTTCTCCCAACCCATTCCGAACGAGATGACAGAGGCTCGGAGCATATCTTCCAGAATTTGATTGACTCGCTCTACTTGACCACTTGATTGAGGATGGAAGGCGGTGCTAAAAGAGAGACGAGTTCCCATAGCATTTTGGAAACTTTCCCAAAATCGAGAGGTGAAGAGACTCCCACGGTCTGAGTTAATTTCCAATGGAACACCATGAAGAGACACTATTCGGGAGATGTATAAATCAGCTAGCTGGCTAGCGGTGATACTCTCGCGAACAGGTAGGAAATGGGCTACTTTGGAAAGACGGTCGATCACGACGAAGATGGCATTATTCCCTCTCTTGGTCCTGGGAAACCCAGTGATGAAATCCATACTGATTTTATCCCATTTCCATTCAGGAATAGCCAAAGGTTGAAGGGTGCCAGCAGGCCGTTGATGCTCTGCTTTAACACGACGACAAACGTCGCAATTAGCAATGTATTGAGCGATTTCTCTCTTCATCCTAGTCCACCAAAACCTCTGGCGTAGGTCTTGATACATTTTAGTACTACCGGGATGAATGGTGAGAGGGGATTCATGAGCTTCCTTAAGGATCAACTGGCGTAGATGTTGTTTCTTGGGAACCACCAAACGGTTCTCGAAGAAGACAACACCCGCTTATCCATGGAAAAACATTTAGCAACTCCGCTAGCAATGTTTTCCTAATCCGGATATGCCCTTATCACGCTTCTGGGCAGCTATGATTTGATCCATAAGGGTAGGTTTCAGCCCCACCGATAGGATTCCACGACAACAACTGGTGAAGATTAATCTCTCTTTTCTCAGCATCTCAACGCTCGATGTCGTCGAATTCAGTAACTGTCTCCAGGATTACTATACGCTCGCATGACAGTACGGCGCTAGAGCGCTACCCATATCGACTCAAATACAAGTGGTAGCACAGCTATGAAGCCGTTTGATATTGAGATCTATCGAGTCCCGATCAGAGTCGGCAAAACATTGCTAGCGAATTGCTAAATGTCTTCCGATAAGCGGCTGTTGTGTGCACTCTTCGAGAACCAGGTTATTTTCTAGCCCAAAGAATTATCAACGATCTGATGCCAAAGGCTCCCTAATCCTCAAGAGAGCTCCATGATTGCCCCTACTCGACCTATCTATCCCATGTTATACTAAAATGGTTATCGAGCAGATCCTACACGCCAGAGAGTTGTGGCATAACGCCAACTTGGATGAAAAGTAGAAATCCCTCAAAGTTAGACATTGCCTAATGCGATGTTTTCGTCATTTATAATAAGTCAGTGCAGCATAGCAACTCAGAATGTCCTGCTGCTATCGCCATTCGACGACGCCTTTGCATTCCTGAGAGTCTGGAAATGGGAATAAATCAGTATGTGACTTCATCCATGGGTTTCCTAGACCAAGACGAGCGGACATAAGATGCATCATAGTGACGGCTATTAAATCGAGAACGCTATATATCCATTCAACTCATAGTAGCTCCCTTCCTTACAGACAGCGTGTAACCTCGCGAGATCGTATAAGTCCATCCTGCTTCTAGCAGCTACCACTCTTGAGCCCAGCTAGCTGACTTGTACATCTCCCGAATAGTGTCTCTTCATGGTGTTCCATTGGAAATTAACTCAGACCGTGGGAGTCTCTTCACCTCTCGATTTTGGGAAAGTTTCCAAAATGCTATGGGAACTCGTCTCTCTTTTAGCACCGCCTTCCATCCTCAATCAAGTGGTCAAGTAGAAACGAGTCAATCAAATTCTGGAAGATATGCTCCGAGCCTCTGTCATCTCGTTCGGAATGGGTTGGGAGAAATGCCTTCCATTCGCGGAGTTTGCTTACAACAATAGTTATCAAGCTAGCTTGGGCAAGGCTCCTTTCGAAGTTCTCTATGGACGAAAATGTCGAACGCCTCTTAACTGGTCAGAAACCGGGGAAAGACAACTCTTTGGCCCGGATATGATTCAGGAAGCAGAAGAGCAGGTTCGCGTTATTCGTGAGAAATTGAAAACAGCCCAATCTCGTCAAAAGAGTCAATATGATCGTAAACATAAGCCTATGACTTATGAAGTCGGCGAGAAGGCCTACCTTCGGGTTACTCCGTTAAAGGGAACCCATCGTTTCGGTATCAAAGGCAAATTGGCTCCTCGTTACATTGGACCCTTTCGCATTCTTGCCAAACGAGGAGAAGTTGCCTACCAATTGGAACTACCTCCGCATCTTTCCAGAGTTCACGATGTCTTCCACGTTTCACAACTCAGGCGTTGCTTCGCGGATCCTATCCGTGGAGTGGACACGAAACGCTTGATCTACAAGATAACCTCTCCTATCGGGAATATCCCGTTCGTATCCTTGATCAAGCGAGCGTACCACTCGACGTCATAATATCAAGTTTCTCAAGGTTCAATGGTCACACCATTCCGAGAAAGAAGCCACTTGGGAAAGGGAGGATCGTCTTCGACTTGAGTACCCCACCTTCTTCCCAGAGATCCTAAATCTCGGGACGAGATTCTTTTGAGTGGGGGTGAGTTGTCACACCCTAGCTAGTTCATGCATTAGAGTGTTGCATCATGTCTACTTTTCCACAGAAATTGAAATGGGGATGACAGAACCCCCAGCACCCCCCTGGAAACAACTAGGGTTTACTAAAATTATTTTCAATGAACCCAAAATGCCCTTCACAAAATGTTCATCATTTCTGGATTGGGCTAAAACCCCTGGCAAAAATGGTGCACTCTTTTCTAGGACATTCTGGATTCTCTGAATTAAATCATAAGTATTTGAATTTGGGCATTTAAATGCTATAAAATAATTTAAATGCTCAAATAATTCTGGAAATAAGTGTGGGCTGTTGGGAATAATCTAAACAGAGCCCCTAATTATTTTCAGGATTTTTAAAGATGTCTAGGTATTTTTAATAAAGCCCAACAGTTGCAGAAAAATAGAAAAGAAAACAAATCAGAAAAAGAGAGAGAGAGAGAGAGAAGAGAGAGAGAGAAACTACCTGGCGGCCCATAGCTATCTCACCCGCCGGCCCACCTGGCGGCCCACTGTGCTGGCCCCCAGCCAGCTGCTTCTTCCCCGCCAGGCAGGCAGGGAGGTGACGACCGGCGTGCCCGAGCTCGCCACGGCGTCACCTGCTTGCCGCCCGCGCCCTGGACGCCTGGACGCCTCCACGTCGCACCCCGAAGCCCCTGGACACGCCATTCCCCCTGTCTCTCTCCCTTCGCCGTTCCCCACCATGGCCGACGCTCCTGTCGCCGCACCGTCGTAGCCGCGCCTCCAGTCGTCCTCGCGCCGCGCCATCGTGTCCATGTAGCCCACCACGACACAAGTCATTCGAAGCTACGATTCGAATTACGCCCAGAGCCCTGAGCTGCTCGCTCACCCCTGGAAGAACGCTAGCCACAGCTGGCCATATCGTCTCACACTTCCGGCACCGGAGATCCCCTTCGTACCGTCGTGCACCGCTCGCTTTCCAGCCTTCCCAGCCACGCCGTTTCCACTCCCTGCAACCATGTTGTCTTTCGTGGTCCTCCGAGGATAACCCCGAGTATCACGTCTGAAGGGCAGTTCCCCTACTACCTACTACATCAGGCAAGCAACCCATTGATCATTCTCGATACAAACCCATGTTCTCGCTTCTGCTCTTGTTTACTGCATTAAGACAACGCGATTCAAACTGCTGTGTGCTACGGTAGTTGAACCCTTATCCTCTGCATGACCTGTCATTGCCACAGTAACTAGATGAAACCCACTAGCATGTGTAGGAGTTGATTGAGCCATGTATGTGATTCCTACCTTGCTATGCCTGCTATGCTTAGAGTTGTGTCAGGTCTGGTTCATCTGGGTGATGGGCTAGAGTGAATGCTTATGTCGGTAATATGAGGGATGTGTTGAACATGTTTTGGTAAAGGTATCGATGAGAGGCCATGTAGGAGTACATGGTGGGTTGTTTCATTGAGGCCGTCCATAAGAACTGAGATCTGTATGCGTGATTTAAGATTCAGCTACTACCACACATTGGGCCCTGAAATATGACCCCGCTCGACTTACTGACCCCTCTCGCCTCTGTCCAGGAGTTGCAACTAGTTTCTGGTGTTTGTAGGTTATGTGTTGGCGGCCGTGCGTAGCGCTGACCCTAGGGGTGGGCTATGATGCGGTAGATACACTGGCACGGTGTACCGGGCGCCCGTTTGGCGTCTCGGGACCTGTACACATCGTTTGGGGCCGTTGAGGACACCCCGGCCGGATTTCCTTGCGGATGGAACCGAATAGGCGATAAACCTGGACTAGAGACTTGTGAGGTTAGTCAGGTCGTGGTCTACACCCACGTCGGTTTTCGCTTGAAGTCTGCCGAGCACATGTCGTGTGCAGACGCTAAGTGGTGGAAACATGTGTGACGAAGTACACCCCTGCAGGGTATAAAACTATTCGAATAGCCGCATCCGCGGTAAAGGACTACTTGGTTGCCTATACAGTTCATAGACAAGTTAATGGTTACTACTAAAAGACTCAAGATAAGTGTGAGTACCGAGGATGGCCCTCTCGTAGGATGACGAGGGAGGATCCCCGGTGGAGTATTGTGTTGGTGATTAGTGGACTCGTGTGCGAAAACTATTTTACAGTGGTGTCTCGTAGGATAGCTTAGCCAAGAGTCAAAGCTGGCTTGCTGCAATAACTCCACCACCTTCTTGAGAATGAGCATGTATAGTAGGATCTGTTGTAAGACTTGCTGAGTACCTTTGTACTCATGTTGCTTTAATTACTGTTTTCAGACGACAACACCGCCCCCTCCGATGGGTTTTATAGACCTCGACGTCGATGAGTAACTTGCCACCCAGGTGGTGATTCTGGCCATGGAGGGCCCTATGTAGATAGACAGTCAGGCTTCGACAAGCCTTCTTTCTTTCTAGTGTCTGTACTCAGACTTATTTGCTTCCGCATGTGCTTGTATTGCTTGTAACTTGAGTGTCGGGTCATGTGACCCCTATCTGTATGAACATGTTATGTATGGCTCTCTGAGCCTTTAAATAAAGTACTTGAGTTGTAGAGTTTTGTTGTGATGCCATGTTGTATGTACTCATATCGGGCATATTGTGTGTATGATTGAAATGCTTGGTATGAGTGGGATCCGACAATCTAGTTGTTTATCCTTGGCAGCCTTTCTTATGGGGAAATGTAGTCTAGTGCTTCCTCAAGCCATAGTAGTCCGCTACAGCCCGGTTCACCGGAGTCCTGCTAGCCCAGCACTACTGCTCAGGACACTTGACTGGCCGGCATGTGTTTCACTTCGTTCCTGTGTCTGTCCCTTCGGGGAAATGTCACGCGGTGACATCCGGAGTCCTGCCTAGCCTGCTACAGCCCGGGTTCCTGGAGTCCTGTTAGCCCAGTGCTACAGCCCGGATTCACACGCTGCTGACCGACATGCTCGATGTGATTCATGTATGCCTGTCCCCATAGGTTGTGTGCCGCTTTGGGTTCACGACTAGCCATGTCGGCCCGGGTTCTCTGTCATATGGATGCTAGCGACACTATCATATACGTGAGCCAAAAGGCGCAAACGGTCCCGGGCCATGGTAAGGCGACACCCGTG
Organism: Triticum urartu; assembly: GCF_003073215.2. NCBI lineage: Eukaryota > Viridiplantae > Streptophyta > Magnoliopsida > Poales > Poaceae > Triticum > Triticum urartu. The sequence continues at coordinate 199,790,725 of NC_053025.1, read as the reverse complement.
GGAAATGCGTGTGAGGCCGCAAAGTGATATGAGGTGTTACCGGCTAGATCGATGTGACTTGGAATCGGGTGCCGAAATATTGGTATCAGCTCGATAATTTCTACGATCTGTATCTCTCAATATAATTCTCAACCCTCATTCATGATTTTCTTGTGCCTTCCTGACATTAAGGGGTTGTGGCCAGTGTCCGGGAGAGAGTTTGAGCTCCGATGAGGTGTTGTCGTGCACAATTTTATCATCTTGCATGTTCTGGAATACCTGGAGTTCGCCGACATCGAAAATCTCTTTTATGCAATTAGTGGTGAGATAACCTCGACGCCACCCAATACTAGGTAGGGAGTTCGGGAGTATTGCCATAGATCGTATAACGGATGATTTTCGAAGGTTGAGGTACATGATTTTCAGAGTTTTCTTGGTTATGTGTTGACGGATGGATACAGTTGGAGCATAGGGCTTGTTAGTTATGTGATATATATTGTGCCTCCCTGTATCCCCAACACCAGGTTGCATATATAGAAAGTTTCGGGAGTTTATAGGTGGGAATTCAAGTATCACGTAAGAATTCTTTCCAACAGACACATGATATGATATGGGGGCTCGCACTCCTCCTCATCGTCCGTACCATTCCGACAATACCTATGCATGCACACGAGTGGAGTGTTACGTAGTATACCATCCTCGAAGGGGTCAAGTGAGCACGTGGAAAGGAGATGATCCACCTTTGTGTATGTGAAGTAGATGTCGCACGTGTCACTTGCCGAATGGACTGTTGACATGGTGATGTCTGTAGGATGCTCCACATCATCTCCCCTCCCTTGGGAAAGATCCAACCTCGAATCAAAATCCAAATCACCATGGGAAAGAGATGGCGTCTCCGTGTAGGAGTGGTCAATCACCAAGTTCTCGTCATCTTGAAGCTCGAAATGGGCACTCTCCAATGTCGCACCATCTTGTGATTCCTTCAAAAGGAGCAAAGACAACAAACACTTGGAAAAACAAATGCGGTTAGCATTAGTGCAAAACCAAGCATTCAAGAGGTGATTCACCAAACAAGTGTCGTCATCATGCAAAGCATATGGTTTGACAAAGGATTGTGACATGGCATATAAGCACATAAATTGAGCACAAGCAAAGAAATCATGGGGACAAGCATGTAAATGTGAGGTAGTGATGCAAATATGTTGGACAAGTGAAGAAGGATCTACCTCACGGTCATAGCAAGCATGCATAAAGCTCTCAATGAAAGGTCTATGGTAGGCATAGGAATCATTCACAACACCAAAAGAAATGAAGTGTCTAAACACATGGGTCAAGTGCAAGACAATCCAACCATAACGTGCATAGGGTGTAGTGAAGATAGTGTGGCACTCAACACAATACAAGGAGCAATTGTTCATCGTGTGTGAGGCAATCAAAGCAAACATGTAGCAATCAATGGGACATGGCATATGTGAAGAAATGGCATTGTTGCAACCAAACATGTGATAGGAGCAAGTAATCCAAGAATTGTATGCAACACACAAGGCATATATATCATGATGCATGGAATGGTGAAAGTGACAAGTCGAAGCAAGATCTCCAACATGTGTGCAATCATGTGGTCCAAGATGAACAATAAGTCTCATGGTGCCAGCAACACAAGTAGTATGATCCTCAATATACATGCTGAAGAAAGATGTCACCTTGAAGGCGTGTCCTTGTGCACTCTTCGCAATGCCAAAGCACAAGCAAGTGCGATGTAGAATCATCGTGGTAGAAGGTGGTTCGCTCTCAAGAACTCGCATGGTCTACTCACGTGAAGTGGAAGTCGAGACGAAGTCCAAGTATCCTACACATGCACACAACAAAACAAAGAACCTATGCGTATGGTACATAAACACATCATCCATCATGTTGGTTCTCTTCTCTTGCACATAACCATTAGAAGTACAACTGCATGAACAATATGATGCAACAATGGCAATATTCATGGAACTAGGTATATGGTGCAAAGAGGCAAGACAAGCATGCTGCACAAGAAAAATGTTGAAATCTCCAATCATATGTGAGAATGGTATGGGGGAAAACTCATTATCAAGACTAGCGGCCTTGTTGCGCTCAATATATAACAAATCATCTAGCATGAGAGAGGCAACATATGGAGATATATGACAAGAAGCAACAACAATCATGTGCAAAGCATGTATATGGTTGTCATCAACCGCATGAAATGAGCAAGTATGAATCATCGGTGATGCAACAAGGCAAGCAATCTTAGGAATCAAGTCGTGTAAGCTAGTAGTGCAAGATGCAACATACTAGAGGAAATCATGGCAATTATGTCATGTGAGCAAATAATAGTCATAGGCAATGTACATGACATATCACAAGCACAAACACAAAGCAAGATGAAAGTATCATCATAGGCATGGGGTACAAAGCAAACTTGGCAATAGCAAGCAATATCTCCACCAAGCTTGCAAATACACATACAAGTAGTAGAATCAATCATCATGTGTAATGCAAAGCATGGGTCACAAATGCATGGCAAAGGTATAGGAATGAGCATATCATGCAAAGTGAACATGGCAAGATGGGCAAATGATATATAATGGACAATAACCCATAGCCAAGTGAGGGCCATGTAGAAGAAATGCGCGAAGACTTTGCATGAAGAGAGTGGTGGGAAAGGCAATCCATGGGATCCCAAGTCATCATTGCTCTCTAGAGCTCGTTTTGTCAACTCATGGGATTGTGAGATTGACAAGTATTCGTGGGTACCTACACAAAGGGACACAAATGAAAGAGATTGTGTGTGTGGTAAATGTACACATCATCCATCTTGATGTGTAGGCACACATGAGATTTAGCACAAGATAAGCATCGTTCAAAGAAATTTGATGCATGTTATAAGAACATGTCATCCATCATGAAAGAATAGGTATTGTGTATGACACGATGGGGATGAAAATTTAGCATACAAGTATATGGCACATCAATAGCATGTTTATTCATGGGGAGCATATTGTGCACACAAGTATTGGGATCATGCAATGAATGGGAGTGATCCAAATGTCCTAAAATGTATGAGGAAACTATGGGGGTCTCCTCATGAGCAATATTGGAAACATCATATGGAGAAAAAGGACAACATCCTAAGAAATGCATATCCGAAGCTAGGTGGTTATGGCATGGCATATGAGATAAATGATGCAAAGGTAGCATGTCAATATCATCACAAGGTAAACAAATGCCAATAACCATAGGCTTGTCATCTATGCCATATGTGCAAATTGGGTTTATTTTAATAGCATATGCATAGTCACTATGAAGATATTGCAAATATGACATATTGTTGATCTCATGCATAGCATATGACAAGTTAAGCGGATTGGCAAACATGATGTGACCTAAAGAATTGTCACAAGAGATCCTATGCAACATGGCATCACAACTAATATTCTCCACATGGCAATCATCATACTCATCATAAATGGGTAAATCATCGCATGGGGAAGTTGCACTAGCATGAAGCATGGCAATAGGTTGATCAACATCATGGAAGCAATCAATGGCATGAATGTCCACTAGTGGGACTATAGCATCACCTTCACCTATGTTACCTTTGTCATTCCACTCATGTGGTGTAGGTGAGGTGGGAAAGACCAAATGGTGGTCATCTTCATCTTGATGGAACCATGTGCGGGGTGCATCATAGTCCACCATGGCCATCGTCTTGTCCAAAGGGAGGACGTAGTCATCGCAAATCGGTGTGTCATTATATATGGAACCTAGCACCAAATGAGAAGACACAATAGAGGTAGAGGTCAAGTCATTAGTGTTGAAAGTGGCCTCACATGACCTATCAACTATGTCACTCTCTCTATGTGGTGGTTCCCTCACTCCGCAAAATAGGTGCTCTCAATCTCACGTATGGTGGAGTCACTCATGTCACTCAAGTGGTGGGGGGTGTGGCTCTCCTCACACGGGAATTGATGCAACACATCATATATGGGTCTAGTGGTGAATTCATTCTCGCTCTCAATATGGTGGCACAAGTCACTCAAGTCATCATACATCGCCGTGGTTGTAGGAAAAATCCCATGCTCAACCATCTTGTCGTCGTCACCATGGATGAAGGCCGAAGATGGCACATCATCACTCTCGCCTCCTAAGATGGAAGCATCATCCTTGCTTGTCACAATGTTGCTCACCTCCAAAGCTTGGTCTTTGATGGTCTCCGTAGTCGTAATCGTCGCTGCACCATCCTGAAAAAGAGTCGAAATAGACTCGGCATCATCAATGGTGCAAACAGGGATGGCGGTGTAGTCGAACTTGGTAGCATCGACTTGGAGCTCGTCGGGCTTGGACATCGTAGTGGTACTAGCCTCATGCTCGTTCTCATGGAGCTTGGTCATCGCGAAGTGAGCTTGGCGTGGAGAAGCTTTGGCCTTCATGAGTTCTTGTTCCGCCTTAACAGCACCAATGTAGTTGTCGTCGAGGGACTTGTATTTCTCAAGGAAGATTGTCTTGGAGATGCAATCCCATCATGAAGTGGAACTTCATCGAAATGGGGTCGTCCATGCTGGCTTGTCGCAAGGCAATCTTCATCTCCTTGAAGTACTCGTCGATGGAGTTGGATCCTTGGATGGTGTTCTCCAATTGGCGCTGAAGTTGTTCCGTGTAGGTTGGAGGCATGGACTCTCGCCGCAAAGCTCTCTTAGTCTTGGGCCAACTCATGTCATTGGTCTCCGAAGGTGCGTGAAGCCACCATGTGGACGCGTAGTCGTGGAAGTTCCTTGTGGTGCACTTCACTTGATCTTCGGGAGTAACTTGGTGGAAGTTCCTTGTGGTGCACTTCACTTGATCTTCGGCAGTAACTTGATGTAGCTTGAGGTAGTCGTCCATCAAACGCTCCCACTCGAGATACTCCTTGGGTTCTTGACTCCCATAGAAAGGAATCGCGTGGATGTCGAGGTCATAGTAGCTCGTGGAAGTCGCGGACTTGAGCTTGGGGAGCTTCTCTTGAGCGTAGTCTTGAGGTGCTTGTTGGCGAAGATGTCGTATATCCGAAGGCGAAGATGCCTTGAAGTCGCTTGGCGAAGATGCCAAGAGAGATGGTGAAGTCGTTGAGCGGTTGTTGGTATTGAACTCTTGACGTTCACATTCTTTTTGGTGATGGTGTCGATGCCGATGTGATCTTGCCGGAGATGGTAGCTCAGAGGCATGTGCTCTTGAGCATCTTCTTGAAGATGAGGAAGATCGCTTGTATGACTTGAGCTTGCATCTTGGGGTCGGTGGAGTTGTTCATGCCATCGAACTCGTCATTGTTGTTGTAGACCGAAGATGAAATGCCTTGCCTATCCATCACAAGACTCGAGCAAATGTGATTGGAGAAAGGAGAAGAACTATACCAAATGTACCTTGACCGATGTTGAATATGGATCAATGATCATTCAATGGTGTAACAAGGAAATAGCATAATTGGTACCAATTCTTGTCGGTTTCTCACACCTACACAAATAAGGCTTATGGTGGAGCTCGGTGAGGATAGTGGCACAGAAATTTAATGCAAAATGTTAACAAGAGTCAATAATATTGAAAGAGATTCACGGGTTTGCAAGCGAAACAAGTAGACCAATAGCAATGAATGGCACACAGAAACACACACACGGATGGATAAATGGGGTCATGCAACCAAGGAAACGCTCATGTTGCACAACTCAAGAGAGCGCTAGCATGATTGCTCTATAGGCGTATACAACACTTGTGCACAACCTATAAGTTGAAAAATGTATGAATTTTTTATCCCAAGTATGGTATGTATGTATGTTCCGGTGGTCTAATACAACATGATCGGATATGACAATGTGGTATGATGCTATGGCTATTGCTTACAAGCTTCTTTGCTCTTTATCTTTTGCTTAAAAGCTTATTCTTTTCTCTTTTTTTATATGGCCACTTTTACACAATGCACAAACCAAGATATCAATTGTATATATGTGGGAATAAACTTGTGGCACAAAGGATGATATGATACCAAGATGATACTGATACAGTATGGTATGTATGCAATGTATGGTGTAGATCACTAATGTGCATAAGTAACGTTGCCGGCAATACTCAAATGGCTAGTCTCGATAGGAAAGTAACGCAAAATAGGCTAGGGGTTATCAATGCAATGGCAAGTGAATATACAATGGAGGAATACCACGATACCAAGATGATATGGAGGTTACCGTCCGTGGTGATGATGAGTGGCGGTGATCTTGATGGAGATACCAAGATGATGGCGACTCGTCCCTAAGTAGCCAAAACACCTTAGGAAACAGAAAAACCACGAACTCAAAATCTCAAATGTCAAATGGTGGTAGCGGGAATGCGGTGGTGGTTGTGGAAGCTCAATGGGATTGTGGAAATGCAATGATGGGATTTGCGAGTAGGCAATGCAGAAATGGAGGGTAAGGTGGTGGACTATACACGGTGTCGGAGTTGGAAGCATGGTACCAAAGTAGCCTAAACACCTTAGAAGACACAAGTCACAACACAAACAAAATTGGGTTAGGTCGGGGTGGCGGGAGTGTGAGGTGGACAAAACTATGCGGAAGTTATGGTGGTGTTGGTGGTTGACGAAGAAGCAACCGTACCTAAGTAGCCTAGACACCTTAGGAGACTCAAATCACTCCTCAAGCAACCACTAATGCGATGGGGAACAAAATTGGTTAGGTTGCGAAAGTCGGTGGTGGTGTAGCAGAGGATGTGACGGAAGCCCTAGGCAAAAATGCCAAAGTTCCAAAAATTTGATGGGGTCAAATGGTTTTGGTGGTATTTTTGTGAGAAGGGGGATATCAAGAGCTTCAAAACGAGCTAAAGAACGCGAAAATTGGACTCCGGATGAATTACTTATGGACAAAACAAAAATCAGCCGAAGTGGGAAACTACAGGTATCGGAATCCGAAGATGGTCGGACGACCGGTGGCCGGACGTCCGGGCGGGCTCGGAAATCCGTTAATTTGGATCGGGTTAGGGTTTACGGTCGTCTGGAAAAGGTCAGACGTCCGGTCGGTCGAGGAGCTCCGGACGTCCGTGAAAGGCCGGTCGTCCGGTGTGTCGGGGTCAACGCGGGATTTGAGATCTGGGGCGCGATTTTGGGTGGAAAATGATGATTTTGGGGTCAAAATTGAGAAGATTTTGTGGATGAAAGATGGGGAAACTTGGGGAGATGCTAGATCCACTTGAAACCAAGCAAATCTATGGATCAAATCCAACAAAACTTCGTCAACCAACAAATCACAAAAAAATTGGGGCTATTATTGGTGGGGATTTTCAAAATTGGGGAAGAACACAACAAAATTAGGCTATAAAACAACGAGGGGAGGCTCCGAAATGGTCCCTCTACGGAGAAGATCAACCTTGGATTCAAGACCCCTCACAGGAAGATCCCCTTGTGGATTCAAGATCTCCTCACGGAGAAGAACCAGTTACCGAGTATCATCCCTTGTTGACTTTGGATCGTGTATCTCTCTTTGTGTTTTGAGGATCTAGCACATGTGTGGCTTACTCTTGTTTGTTTGAGTGTTCCTCTTTGTACCCCTTTGTGATTTCCCCCTCGTGTTCTTCGTGTTCTTCGCGGTATCCGCTCCTTACATGAAAGATCGGCCATCTAGGGTTCCACCCTACATCATCAGAGAGTTAAGGCAGAGAATCATAAACCAACAAGATTACTTTAGCCTTTGCCGATACCTGAATGGAAGTAGAATAAGCTTGGCATGGATTTCATCACCGGATTACCCAGGACTTGTTCAGGATATGACTCCATTTGGGTTGTAGTTGATCGCTTGATCAAGGTGGCACAGTTCATGCACGTGAAAACCATTTATACGAGCGCTAAGTTGGCCAAAATATACATGACCAGGATCGTATGTCTGCATGGAGTTTCGAGGACCATCGTATCATATAGAGGGACACAGTTTACTTCGAAGTTTTTGAATCAGTTACACCAAACTTTGGGTACTAGGCAAGAGTTCAGTACAAGCCTTTCATCCGCAGACAGATGGGCAGACCGAAGAGAGTCAACCAGATTCTGTAGGACATGTTGAGAGATTGTGCGCTAGATTATGGATCTAGTTGGGATGATAATTTGCCTTACATAGTGTTCTCATATAACAACAACTACCAAGCTAGTTTGAAGATGGCCCCTTTTGAAGCTTTGTATGGAAGGAGGTGCAGGACACCATTGATGTGGGATGAAGTTGGAGATCGACAGTTGTTTGGACCAGATTTAATCAGAGATTCTGAGAAGAAGGTCAAATTGATCCGTGATAGAATTAAGATAGCCCAATCTAGGCAGAAGAGTTATGCCGATACTAAACGCAAGGAGGTATCCTATGAACTCGGAGACAGAGCATATCTTCGTGTGTCGCCACTTCGAGGAGTTAAACGATTTGTGGGGCCATACAGAGTCTTGTAACGTATGGCTGAAGCTGCGTACAAGTTGGAATTACCCGAAGGTTTGTTAGGAGTTCATGAGGTGTTTCAAGTTTCCCAGTTGAAGAAATGCCATGCAGAGATGGCCGATATTCCTCTGAGAGATATAGTGACCCTGGAACCAATTCAGTTGGCAGAGTGACCTGGCTTATGAGGAGAAACCCGTCATGATTCTTGAGTTCGCCAAACGAGTTACTCGTAGCAAGGTCATCAAGTTTTGCAAAGTTCAGTGGAGTCACCATACCGAGGAGGAAGCCACCTGGGAACGAGAAGAAGACCTCCGAAAGGACCACCCACACCTTTTTGCTAGCCAACCCGAATCTCAAGGGCGAGATTCATCTTAAGGGGGTAGGTTGTAACATCCCAAATTTCAATTTGGATGTTATTTAGATCATTCATATGCATTCATCATTTGTGCATTTTGAATTTGATTTCTTTGAATTTTATTTTGATCCTGGAAACCTTAAGCAACTCACGGATCAATTGAGAGAGTTGGAGGTTTTCTCAAAAATCCATTTTTCAATCTATAGAAATTGGCAAATTGGATCAAAGTGATATATTCAAAGTATTTTCCAATAATTTCAAATAAATAAAATAATGAGAGAAGATAATATGACTTCTTCAAAAACATCAAAGAAATATTGGAAATTTCATTTTGAATAAAAATATATTTTATTTGATTTTTACTTGCAAGTTTATTTATTTTAGTACTAAATAGTTTATTTTTATTTTAGGCATTTAGGCCCACAAAAATGTTCACCTAAGCCCATTTAATTAGGAGGGACTATGTGAATTTTTCTGGGATTTTTAAAAATATTTTTACTATGTTTTTCATGTTTTTCGTTTCGCTGGAAAAAATATTTAAAAAAAAAGTTAGGACCGACCGGACTGGGCCAGCCCAGTTCGCCAAGCCGTGGCCCGGCCAGCCTAGCGCACCGCCGCCGCCTCGCCTTGCCTCCTCCCCCAAGCAAGTCGCCGCCCTCCCTGCCTTTATAAGCCGCCTTGACCCCCCCTTCTCCTCAAGCCGCAGCAGCAGCAAGCCGCACCCGCCGCCGGAGTCCGCCGCTGCCGCTGCAAGCCGTCGCCGCCGCACTCCGCTGCCCCGCTTAGCCACCGCCACCACTGCCGGTAACCGTCGTCGAACCACCGGTTTTTCTTTAAAACCTAGTTATTTTATTTAGTTTTGTTATGTAACGAACGTTCGTTCGTTAAGCTTCTATAGCGAACGATTTCGTTCGTTAGTCTCCGGTAGCGGACGTTCGTCCGATAGATTTTTCTTTTTCTATTTTATTTTCGGTGAGGGACCCATCCGTGAATATTTTCTTCACAGATTTCCCTCATCTTTAAACCCTCGTAACTTTTTGCTCGCTTATCCAAATCCAATCGAAACCAACGCCAAATTCTTCGTTATGTTTCCCTCTATCCAGATAATCAACTCAAACATATTTTTTAAAGTTTAAAATTTGTTTTCAAACAGTTTTGAATTTGAACTGCTTTAGATCATAACTTGAGTTTCTGAACTCTAATTTAGTTGATTCTTTTTTTACTAATTGAAGCTCTTGACCTAAACTTTAAGTTAAGACCTAATCCACATAACTTAGGTACTGTTGAAAATTGTTTTCTGTTTGCAAGAGTTATTTGCTTGTTTTCGAAGTTTTTCTGAGATCTTCTTCTTTGAATCTTATGCTTGAGTTCTTATGTATGCTATTGTTTGTCTACGATAGATTTTCGGAGTGCGAAGCTTGCTACTATGAATCTCTAGGGTTTACCGATCGTCAGCAAGGCAAGTTACACTTTGATCATACCCTTTTATACCTTGTTTTTATGCATTAGTTTCACCCTCAAAGATTGCATGAGTAGGATTGGGAACATGTGGTTATTGCTATGTAGTTGATGAGGTAGGAACCTATTACCTTTGATCACCCTAGGAATATATGTTATGCTCATATTGCTTAGCCATGCTCGTAGATGGGGATTGGTATGTGAGAATCATGCAAGTTGTGAGAGATAATAACTAAGGGAAACTTAAGGTGGATACTTTAATACACATCTGGGTGGATTGGTTGCGAGCACCTTGGAGAATCCAGTGTTGTCCTAGGAGATCCCAGAGTACCCGTGTGATCATCCTATGGAATGCCACCCAGGCTCAAAGGGATCATAAGATTATTCATGTCTAGAAACTTCCGTGTGCAGCCACAAGCCATTATGGGATCTGGCTTAGTTGAGTAAAGTTGTGTTGACCTCTTTCAGTGGTGGACTAGTAGAAGTAGGGGAAAGTAGGTGTAGCGATCTACCCAGAGTAAAGAGTTAATGGTTCAGAAAGACTGTGTCTCGATCTTCCGAGTGGTCGAGTCTTGTGGGGAAAAGTGTGCAAACCTCTTCTTAGTGTGCAAACTAATCATGATTAGCCGTGTCCCCGATTATGGACAACTTTGAGTATCTAGAAGTGAATTATTTGTTGATCTCGTCATTCTGTCTAATGAAAATGTTGGGTTAATATTTTATACTTGGTAATTTGGGATTGAGTTGGAGAAACCTTCTCAATATGAGTAAATTCAACTTGGTAGTAAATAAAATTTATTCCTTTGTTGTAGGTAAAAATCAGTTTTATGCAAACATTAAACTTAGAGCCTCCACCAGCCAAACATGCATGTAGTTATAGTTATTATTCATCATTGCTCTATAGTGTGATCTTGCCAGCATATTCCATGTGCTGACCTACATGGCTGCAACGTGTCATGTTGCAGAATTTTCAGACGAAGATTAAGGTGCGATAGGTCGTTGTCGTGCACTCAGTTTTGCCATGGAGTTGGATGGACTCATTTATCTTTGAAGCTTCCGCAGTTATTTTATTTAGTTGGCCTTCAACCATATTTATGTAATAAATACTCTTTATGAGACCCTCGATGTAATAAGTGTGTGATTGAACTCTGTTATAAATCCTCGAGTACTTTGTGTGTCAGCATACCGATCCAGGGATGACACTTAAGCACGGAGATTTCAATCCATTGGGATCGGGTCGCTACAGAGTCGCCTCCGCGAGCCTCTCCGCCTACCACCGCGGATGACACCAAGGTGTTGTCCCAAAGGACCTCTCCAGGCCACGGAGAGGTGAGGGAGGCTGCCGAGACGGTGCCAGAGGGTAATGCCTCAGCTGCCGAGAACATGGGGGGTGCGACCCCCATGGAGACTGACGATGGGGGCCCTGACCAGTCCAGCCCCCAGCCGAACACCATTCCGGCCACCAGCCGCACACCATCCCAGAGACCCATGTGGCTCCAGAATCGAGCGAACAACCCCCTTCAAAGGAAGGGGGAGAGCCTATTCCGACGGCGACCTCATATAGTTCAGAGGCGTCGAACACTCTGGTGGAAGCACCGTTCCCTGATGGGTATGGTGGCTGAGAAGTTTCAGTCCACCAAGAGCGGGTTGAACGAAGCTTTCACCAGCCTGCTAACAGGCTTCGAGGTATGTGATGTAATATTCTTAGCTACTTTTCATATGAAAAATATGCCTATGTATAGATAGTAGCCCCTGAGACTCTGTTCGATTTTGAAAAACAACCGAACAGAGGATCAAATAATAATTGCAGGAGGTAATGTACTGTTCTATTGGTAAACATGCCTCCTTGTTAGCGGCGACCGCCCAGGCCGCTGAAGTGTCCGAACTTCAGTGGAAGCTGAGGCTGGCCGATGAGGATCTCATCCGCAATAACAAGCGGTTCGATGAGGAGCAATGTATGCTTGAAAAAGTATTCACACACCTGAAGTGATATGCCAATGCGGAGTTTAAGCTCATGCGTTGCCTTGATCATTATTGCAGGTTGTGCGGCCGAGATCAAGACCCTGAAGAGCGCCCTCGCCCAAGCCAAGGAACAGGCACGGGTGAGCAAAGTGGGCACTAATAAAGCGGCTGCGGACCTAAAGGTCGAGCAATTCGCTCGCCGCAAGTATGAGGAGCGGGTAACTGAAGTGGAGCAAGAGCTCAAGGACGCCGTCAGCAAGTGCAAGTCCTTGGAGGAGAAGAACAAGGCCCAAGCAGTCGATCTTGCCAAGGCTCTCTAGGAGGCCAAGGAAGCGCGGACCAAGTCCCGGGCGGCTCACGAGGAGATCAAGCAGGCTGAACAGATAGTGGCTAGTAAGCCCTTTCTTTTGCAGAGTAAATTTGGCAGTCAGAAATATGCATTGCTCACTCGACTATGGTGTTCTCCAAACGCCTTTGCGGATCTTCCTAAGAACGTTGCCGACGCCGCATAGTATTTCCGGGCCCAAGATGGGAACACGACGGAGAAGCTCTTCTGGTCACAGTACCTGGCACCGGAGCGTCCGACACTGTTGAACAACCAGATGATGCAGCTAGCGGAGCTGCATAGGATGTCCGTTTGGCCATGAAGGACATTATAGTCCTACTCTGGTCGGCCGAACCCATTCCTAGCAGCTACTTCGGCCTGGTCAAGCGGCTCAGCTACGCCCTGGCCCGAGTTGAAGCTGTGAAGCGCTCGACGTGCATAGAGGGTGCGCGGATGGCCTTTGCCCCTGTCAAGATGCACTGGGCGAAGATGTAGGCCACCGTCATGGCGGTCGAGGGCCCCCCGGAAGGCAAGGACCACTTCAAGTCGGAGCGATATTTTGAGGACATCCTAGAGGGTGCCTGTTTAATAGAGGGTCAATGCACGAAGAATATCATGTTTGAGTGAATGTATACGGGCTGCCCAAACGTTGTTTTATGAACCAAGGCTTTGTAAAATATTTGTGCCTTTTATCTGAAATTACTTTCCTCCTGTGCGGCCGTTTATTAATCTTGAAAGTTTCATCCTGAGGGTCAATGCTTCATCCTCCACGTAGATGCTACAGGGGTGTTCGGATTAGTGCATGATCACACATGACCCAACGTCTTGGTCCGTGAAGGAGGTGTCTGCATAGAGAAACAAGCAATCAGACTATGCGGCTTTATCACTTTCACTTAGCCATATTAGTTTGACGGTGGGGCTAAGGATTAGCCCCTGGTGCATATGCGTCTATCCCAACTAGGAAGCCTTAGACGCGTGACTGTACGAAGGCTACTCCTTCGTATAAAATGGAAAAAATCACAAGAGATTTATATCAAGTCGCCGAACTGCTGACCAGCTCTTGCCACATCAAGACAGTCAGTTTTTGGCTTTCTCTACTGAGGTGTTTGACCGGATGAACCGGAAACACAATCACAGTAGTTCTCCCTTTACTATCCTAGCCAAACGAGCAGAACATAAGGTAGTAATCACAGGAGCTGGGCAACCCAACTATTGACCGAAGACATGATTCGGAGTTGATGCATATAATGCAATATTCGGGACGCCGAAGTGTACCCTAAGTGTACTCGGACTTTTTTTTAAATATGTGTGGCCGAATAGAGCCCATGGTATCGAAGTTGTACTAGAATGTATATGTGGCAGTCTTGGCACAAAAGAGGAATGCAGATTATGAAATGAACCAAGTTTGAACGAGCTCCACCATAAGCTTTTACTTGTGTAGGTGTGAGAAACCGACAAGAATTGGTACCAATTGTGCTATTTCCTTGTCCACATTGGAGTGATCATTGATCCACCTTCAATTTTGGTCAAGGTACATTTGGTATACGTTCTTCTCATTCTACTACTCATAATTTTCTCTTGGAATGATGGATAGGCCAAGTACTTCTACCAACCCACTCTTCATTGAGCACGACGACGACATGAACTCCTACATCACCAAGAGCCACCTCTTTGGTGCACAACGTGCTTTGCATCAAGAGCAACAAGCAATGAGTGAATGCATTGACAACCTCGCCGCCGACGTGCGACTCTCCGAGCAACATACAATGGACTACTTCGACCACAAGCTCGACCATCACAAGCAAGAGAACCACACAAGAATGGACAAGATTCGTGCATTGTTGCTCAACCACTCTTCTTTCACTTCGTCCTCATCAAGACGGAGCCGCTCAAGTCGACACTTCGACTTCACCCTCTCCGGCTCAAGTACACCGACATTGAACACTATTCGACGTGCCGCGTGCAATGATCGTCAAGCAAGCCTCAATCCTCTACGCGACACCGACTCTCAACAGCACCGACAATGTCAAACCCAAGAGGCTTTTGCGCTAGCACGAGAATGGCAATGACAACGCCAACATGAAGAGGAAGAGCGAGCGCGTTTACAGCAAGATGCACAAGATGCCGAGGCACAACGCCAAGAACAACAACTCCGTGAAGCTCAACCACTTGAGGCGCAATGTGTCCTCCGAGATTCAAGTCAAGCTGTAGCCAACCGAGGCAGACAAGCTCGTGAACATGAAGAAGCACTTCGCGAAGAAGCTCACGAACGAAGATTTCAAGCTCACGTGCAACGTCAAGATCGACAAGTACCTCCACAAGCTCTCCAAGAACATGAAGTTCGCAAGAGCATGAATACAATGGGAATCCTCCATGACAAGAGCAACACGAGGTTGACAACCCTCCTCGCCAAGAGCAAAACGAGTTTGACAATCATCAGCAACATTGGCGTCATCATTCCCGACCCCAACACAATGAAGAGCAATGCTACGGCAAGCTAAAATTCACCATGCCCAAGTTCAATGGAAGCAATGATCCCGAACAGTACCTTTCATGGGCATTGAAGGTCGACAAAATCTTCCGCGTGCACAACTATGAAGAAGAGAAGAAGATCGTGATGGCATCCCTTGAGTTCCAAGACTATGTCCTCATTTGGTGGGAACAAGTCATCGAGTGCCGTGAGGCAAGAGGTGAACCAGCCAGCACTACTTGGGCGCAAATGAAGAGTCAGAGAGCTGCTTTCGTGCTACCCTACCTACAACCGCGACCTCTTCACGAAACTCCAACTACTCAAGCAAGGAACCAAGAGCGTTGAAGAGTACTACAAGGAGATGGAGATTTCCAGTATAGGAGCCAATGTCACGGAAGATGATGAGCAAACATGGCATGTTTCTTGAATGGACTCAATCATCCCATCAAGAATATCGCCGACTTCCAACCATACTCGAACCTCATCGAGCTAGTGCATCAAGCTACCAAGAGGAACATCAAGTGCAAGATGATTACAAGTATGCCAAGTTCTCATCCAAATCATACGGCTTCTCCAACACCCAAGCTTCAATGACTCTAGCACCGTCTACCAAACCTTCTACAAGCAACATCGACAAGTCGAGTCACAAGAAAGCTTTGTCAACCCCAAGTCATCCTCCTACACGAGCAACTTCAAGACAGAGCTTCATCATCATCTACCCCACCCATGAGACCGTCAAGACAAGTTGCCTTCAAATGCTTCACATGCGGAGGCCAAGGCACAAGTCCTATTGATGTACCAACAAGCGGACCATGATCCTCAATGACGACGGCACTTATGACTCAATGAGTGAAGGAGAAATGGAAGCCTTTGAGCAAGTGGCCATACACCGGCAAGTGTTCGAAGAAGACACGGAACAAGCCTTTTGTGATGAAGATTCAAGTCTCTCTCTCGTTGTCTCCAAGGTCTTGACTCTTCAACATCAACAAGAAGAAGACCAAAGATTCCATATCTTTCATACCAAGGCCGGCATCAATGGAAGATCCGTCAAGGTCATCATCGATGGAGGGAGTTGTCATAACCTCGCAAGTGAAGAACTTTGCTCCAAGCTCCAATTGCCCAAGACGAAGCACCCACATCCCTACAAAGTTCAATGGCTTAGCGACTCCGGCACTATCCAAGTCGAGCATCGAGTACAAGTCTCCTTCAAAATTGGCCTACGAAGACACTTTGGAGTGTGATGTCGTTCCAATGACCGTTTGCCACCTTCTTCTTGGACGCCCATGGCAATTTGATAGAGGTGTCATCCACAACGGCCGAACGAACCACTACATCTTCAAGATGAAAGGAAAGGAGTACGTACTTCGCCCTATGTCTCCAAGCCAAGTGATCGCCGACAAGCAAGCCACCCATCATGGAGAGAATAGTGAGAGAGTGAGCCACCAAAAAGAGAGTGAGCGCCACAATCCCAAATCGAGTGCCTCCATGATGAGCGACAAGAAGAACTTAGTTCTTTTGGCCGCCAAAAGCGAGATAAGAGGAGTGTGTGAGAACCCATCTAGTTGTACACCCCGTGAGTAACTTTCCCAATTGTACTCCAACTCTTGCCGTTTCCGGCGTTAAGTTATATTTATTTCTCGGGTTCGGGTCTTTGTCTCCGTGTGTTGTTGTTCTTTGTCATGCATCTCATATCATGTCATCATGTGCATTGCATTTGCATACGTGTTCATCTCATGCATTCGAGCATTTTCCCCGTTGTCCGTTTTGCATTCCGGCGCTTCGTTCCTCCGGTGGTCATTTCTACCTTTCTTTCGTGTGTGGGGATTAAACATTTCCGGATTGGACTGAGACTTGCCAGCGGCCTTGGTTTACTACCGGTACACCGTCTGTCAAGTTTCGTATCATTTGGACTTCGTTTGATACTCCAACGGTTAACCGAGGGACCGAAAAAGGCCTCGTGTGTGTTGCAGCCCAACACCCCTCCAATTTGGCCCAAAACCCACCAAACTCTGCTCCATGTCCTAGAGTGTTCGATCACGATCGCGTGGCCGAAAACCGCACCTCATTTGGACTCTCCTAGCTCCACTTATGCCTATAAATACCCCCCCCCCGTTTTCGGATCTCTTCTTCCTCCCCGAAACCCTAGCCAAAAAAAACATCTCCACCGACGGACACATCCGCCCTGGCCGGACGCGTCCGCCGGCGCCCCCGCCAGTCCCGAGCTGCCACGTGGCAGTGCCCGCCGCCGCCGCCAGCCGGCCCGGCTGACCCGAAGCCGGCCCGCACCGCCGCCCGAGCGGGCCACTCCCTCCACCGCCTCCTCGCCCGCAGGCCGCCGCCACCGCATCCGCCGGCCGCCGCCGCCCTGTTCACCGTCCGCCGCTGCCGCCACGTCCGCCGCCAGCCGCCGCCGAGCCGGGCGCCGCGCCGCCCCGCCTCTCCGACCTCGGCCACCACCGGCTCCGGCCTCTCCCCGCTGCTCCGGCCTCCTTCCTCGTCTCCGGCGAACGACTCCGAACGTCCTCGAAGTCCGTGCTCCGGCGTGAACAGTGCAGCCCCGATCTGGATCTGGATCTGAAAATATCTCGGTTGACTTTGCGTCCCCGAACCCTAATTTTTTATGCCTAGTTTGACCTGCCGTAACTTTGCATCCGTAGCTCTGATTTGGACATATGATATATCGAAATGTTCGCCTCGACGAGTACATCATTTTGTTCCATTGCATTATTTTCATTTGAGTTAATCTTGATACCCGAAATGCTGTTAGAAGGAGGCTTCGTGAGTTAATTGTCAGATCTGCTAGTTCATTTTAGACTTTTGTCATTTTTGCCATAATGATTGTGTGCATACTATGCCTGTGAGTCCTTCATATGTTTTGTTAAGCATTTTGTCTTCTTTCTGGAGGTGCAACCCATGAATTTTTAGGATGTGTGTGGTGACTTGTGCATGCTTGCAAAGTGAGGCACCCGGGAAATCTGTTTTCAGGGACTTAGTGATTTTCACTAAGTCTGGGATTTTTAGTTCATCATGCCATATGTTCAGCTTGTTTCCTAGTGATCCATGCCCCTTTTGAGGATGATAAGTAAAGGAGTTTTGTTAACCACGTTATGCTATATCCATCCATGTCTTTGTTTGCAATTATGGTGCACCCTAGCTTGAGTCAATCGAGCTCTACTTTTGCTTCGTGGTGAATTTGGGCAGATCGTCAACTCGTTTGCGATTTTGCCGATGCTATTGTAGTTGATCCGTGCATGCTATGCCATTGTTATTGCCATGTCTAGCTAATATTTTGTGCCTTCTTAATGGATGTATGCTTGCCTTGCCATGACTTGCACCATGGTGAGTGCATCGAGCTCGTTTACATGCCTTCGTGAGTTATATTTCAGCATGTCTCAGTTTTCACAAAGTCTGAAAACTGATTGTGTTTTTGCTATGTTCGTGTGCCCGTTAATATATTTTGTGAACCCTTTTGGCCCCAGGTAACTTTGGTTCTGTTGTTAAGCTTGTTGAGTAGCTCCATGCCATGTTCTTACTTGTCTTAATCAGGTCTTGTTTCATGTTGTTTTGCTGCTCCGAAGAGGGCTTCGTGATCTGAAATTCCAGACAAGTGTTAATTTCACAAAGTCTGGAATCTGTTTTGCATTTGCGTTTTTGCCATGCTTGTTTGAACCTCATAATGGATGAATTGGCCGTGGCTCAGTGCTAGTCTTTTGTTAAGCATCTTGTGTGCATCCCTTCCATGTCTTTTGTTGTCATGTTTGGTGGCTGTAGCATGTTCATTTCGTTGCATTTAGATGCCCACTTGCTGTAAATTGCAGACCGGTGTCATATCTTAAAACGCTTGCCATTTCCAAACCGTAACTCCGATTCCAATGATCTTTATATCGTTTTCAAGCGATTTCATCTCATCTTTCCAGTGACACCTTGGAATTCTAGGTTGAGGCTAGGTTCATGCATTTCCTGTCATATCTTGCATTTTGCATCCCGCACGCATCCCGCATAGCATATCATCATTTCATCTTATTGCTTGGTCTTGCACGTGGTTGATTGTATCCTTGTTGCTTGTTTGTCTTGTTTGGGTAGAGCCGGGAGACGAGTTAGCTACCGAGGAGCCCGTTGAGTTTGCTTGTGAGGATCCAGTCAACTCTGACAACTATGCAGGCAAGATGATCATACCCTCAAAATCACTACTATCTTTGCTATGCTAGTTTGCTCGCTCTTGCTATGCCAATGCTACGATGCCTACCTTTTGCTTGTCAGCCTCCCAATTGCCATGTTGAAACCCTAACCCACCATGTCCTAGCAAACCATTGATTGGCTATGTTACCGCTTTGCTCAGCCCCTCTTATAGCGTTGCTAGTTGCAGGTGAAGATTGGAGGTCGTTCCTTGTTGGAACATCATTTATTTACTTGTTGGGATATCATTATATACTGCCATGTTATCTTAATGCATCTATATACTTGGTAAGGGGTGGAAGGCTCGGCCTCTCGCCTAGTGTTTTGTTACACTCTTGCCGCCCTAGTTTCCGTCATATCGGTGTTATGTTCCCGGATTTTGCGTTCCTTACGCGGTTGGGTTATAATGGGAACCCCTTGATATTTCGCCTTGATTAAAGCTTGTCCAGCAATGCCCAACCTTGGTTTTACCATTTGCCACCTAGCCTTTTTCTTTCCCTTGGGTTCTGCAGACTCAAGGGTCATCTTATTTTACCCCCCCCCCGGGCCAGTGCTCCTCTGAGTGTTGGTCCAAACCGTCAGCCGCCGGTGGCTACCAGGGGCAACTCTGGGCTGGCCTACCGAAAGTTTGGACAATCTGAGTGTGCCCTGAGAAAGAGATATGTGCAGCTCCTATCGGGATTTGTCGGCACATTCGGGCAGTGTTGCCGGTCTTGTTTTAACCTGTCGAAGTGTCTTGAGTTACCGAGATACCGAGTCTGATCGGAACGTCTTGGGAGGAGGTCTATTCCTTCGTTGACCGTGAGAGCTTGTCATGGGCTAAGTTGGGACTCCCCTGCAGGGATTGAACTTTCGAAAGCCGTGCCCGCGGTTATGGGCAGATGGGAATTTGTTAATGTCCGGTTGTAGATAACTTGAACCTTAATTTATTAAAATGAATCAACTGAGTGTGTTACCGTGATGGCCTCTTCTCGGCGGAATCCGGGAAGTGGACACGGTGTTGGAGTTATGCTTGCGCAGGTTGTTCCTTTAGATTCTCGCTCGTGCTTTGCCTCCTCTTCTCGCTCTCTTTTGCGAATAAGTTAGCCACCATATATGCTAATCGCTTGCTGCAGCTCCACATATTTTTGCCTTACCCTTCCTATAAGCTTAAATAGTCTTGATCGCGAGGGTGCGAGATTGCTGAGTCCCCGTGGCTCACAGATAATATAACTCCAGATGCAGGTCCAGGTGATTCCGCTCCAGGTGACGAGTACGAGCTCAAGTGGGAGTTCGACGAGGACTCTCAGCGTTATTATGTTTCCTTTCCCGATGATCAATAGTGGTGCCTAGTTGGGGTTCGATTCAGGGCCTTGTCGCATGTTGGGTTCTTTTCTATTTTGGCGCCGTAGTCGGGCCATGAGTGTTGGTATGATGGATGTTATTTATGTACTCTGATGTGACGTGGCGAGTGTAAGCCAACTATGTTCTTCCCCTTTTATTATATATTACATGGGATGTTGTAATGATTGCCTGACTTGCGACATTGCTTTCAATGCGGTTATGTCTCTAAGTCGTGCCTCGACACGTGGGAGCTATAGCCGCATCAAGGGCATTACAAGTTGGTAATCAGAGCCTTCCCCGACCTTAGGAGCCCCATTGCTTGATCGCTTTTAGCAGCCGAGTTGTGTCTAGAAAAATGTTTTGAGTCTTTAGGAATTATATATCCGAGAGTTTAGGAATTCTTTTTACTTCCCAGTCTCCTCATCGCTCTGGTAAGGCATCCTGACGTAGAGTTTTGACTCTTCTCTTCTCAAATTTCACTAAAAAAAATTTAGGATCACGCGAGTATCTTGGATTTGTTCCGATGGCTTATGATGAGAATACTGTCTTGGTGCCTCCTGTCAGGGGTTTAGTGGAAGTGTCCCGGAGACTTGAGCTCTGAGGTGTTGTCATCTTAATTTTATCGTTGCAATTCTGGAATACTTGAGATATGTTCGCTGACATCGAAAATATCTTTTATGCAGTTCGTTGGTGAGATAACCTCGACGCCACCCAGTACTGGGGCGGGAGTTCGGGAGTATCGCCATAACTTGTATAACGGATGCTTTTCGAAGGTTGAGGTAGATGGTTTCCGAAGGTTTCTTGGTTATGTGTTGAAGGATGGATACAGCTGGATGTAGGATTTGCTAGTTTGGGTGAGATATTGTGCTTCCCCTGTATACCCAACACCTGATTACATAACCGGAAAGGTTCGGGAGTTTCATAGGTGGGAATTCTAGTAGCTCTAGTTCTTCTTCCACGGATATTGGTTTGAGATTTGGGATTTCTTACCGATTATTCGCTCTTGATCCGTACCTTGTTGATTTATTTGTCTACCTTAATTCTACGTGGCTTCTCAATTTATGGATATGTGACCATTTGAAGAGGAATGCATTCGTTCATTTTGTTCGGATGTAAAGACTATATGTTGCAATTTTCATTCCGTTGGATTCAGCTTCAATATTTATCTATCATGTGCTAACGGTGGTCAACCTCTTCAGGATGGCTCCCGCTAAGAGCACCAGTCAGAATCAGAATCAAGATCCGCCACCGCCTCCACCTCCTCCAGAGGCATGGCAAGCTGTGATGGCCGCAACCAATGCAAACACTCAGCTGATCATGCAAATTCTCCAAGAGCGCAATCAAGGCAGTCAAGGGAATCAAGGCAGCAATCAGAGTCACTTTGCTACACTCAACCAGTTCCTTGCTAACGGGCCAAAGACTTTCAGCAATTGTGTTGAGGCAACCGATGCTGACGATTGGCTTGTGGATCTGTGTAAGCATTTCGAGTGCAGTAATGTCAGGCCTGAGGACTTTATGAAGTTCGCTTCCTTCCAACTCAAAGATCAAGCTGCAGAATGGTTCCAGCAGTACAAGGACTCCAGAGGTGGACGTGTTATCACTTGGGATGATTTCCGTCGAGATTTCCGAGCTCACCATATTCCGCAGAGCGTGGTTGAAAGCAAGCGTGAGGAATTCCGCAATCTGAAGCAAGGTTCTTTGTCTGACTATGGTTACAACAAATTGTTCCAGAAGCTTGC